>NW_011889398.1:187813-198845 GCF_000151845.1 Pteropus vampyrus
GGTTTCCATTCCCAGAGGGATAACCTCCCTTCAGACCTCTGTGTAAGTGACCGTACAGGCAGCTCTGTCCCTGAGGGTGTTTTGCCTGAGGACTATGAGGGGAATCCGTTCTCCTCCCATGATACTCCAGCGAGTGATATGCACAATGCCAGAGACATGCAGAATCCCATTGGTTGCTTTTTTTGTCCTATGTCCTCTCTGAGAGGAAATAGGGCCAAGGGCTCCTGCCTCATATGTTCTGCTTTTTGTTTTGTTTTGTTTTGTTTTGTTTTCATAAATTAGGCATCCACTGTTGAGATGGGAACTGGGAAAGAGCAGCTACATTTTTTAATAGGCAGTTACATTGTTTGTAAGAAAGTGCCACAGCATAAAGTAACCTCAGTGGAATTGGTCATAATCAAGGAAATATTTTATATCTTAATTTAGTGTTTCTCAAGGTCTGTTCCATAGAAATTTTGTTTGGGGAGATAGCAACTAAGTTTGGAAAATACTGTATCCTTCTCTTGGAAAGTCACAATTCATGTTAGCATGTTAAAGATTCTGAGAAACTCCAGAGTAAAGAAACCCATTTAGCTTTTTATTTTGTCTTTACTGTATTTTAATATAATATATTTATAAAAGAATATATGTAATATGTTAGAAAGTAACCCAAGAACTGGAAGGTTGCCAGTAATGTGGATCTGTGTTTCTAATTAATATCTCTTATCTCCCTACAACAGGTAATCACAATCCGAAATTTTGTGTTTAGTTCCCTTGCTCTAGTGGGGGAGAGTTGTATTTTTGTCACTTACCTATGTATTTCTAAACAGTGCATTATTTAGTTTTGCTCATGTTCGACCTTTATAAAAATAATGCACTTTTTTCACTCAACATCGTTTCTAAGACTCCTCTGTATAGTTCCACGTGACCGTGTTCACTGGTTTTTCATTTCAGTGCTGAGTAACATTCCACCGTGTGGACACACCCAACTGACTTCTCCATTCACCTGTCCATAGACGTTTGAGTTGTTGGTTTTCTGTTTTGTTTACTATTACTGTTGTTTCTGTCAAAGAGCGGCAAGAAGTGTGAGTCAAGGATAGTGACAGAATGTTATGATTACGGCGTTTAGGAGCAAGAGGGGAGATATTTACTGAGTAACTGCTTTATACAAGGCAGGGGCTAAAATACAAAGAAAAGATGTCCTGGTCTTTGCTGATCTGTGGTTCAGTGGAGGAGTCAAATTTGTTTTCTCAAATTAGGACATGATTAGTCTCAGAACTCATGAAGGCTCAAAATGAACACGACGCTTCTTTTGAAGTGTCCTTTTTCATATAGTTTGGGGGGATTTTCAAGGATAGAATTAAATAATTTCACTGATAAGTACCTTAAAATGTGTTTATCTCAAAATTTAAAATGTTCCTTTATGAAAAAATAACATAAAATTGTTATGCATTTTTAAAACAAAATACCAGACCTCAAAGAAAGATGTGAGCTGGTAAACCAATGTGGACTATACCTTCAAGACTAAGAAATTCATTCTCTTTTGTTGTTAGGGGTTTTTAGGTACAAAAGTTCGAGAAGTGCTGATGTATGTAAGTTAAATAAAATGTGTCCCAAATAGAAATAATTAATTCTGACAGAGTAATCAGGAAATGCTTCACAGAGGAGACAGCATACGAGCTAGTCCTTAAAGAATAAGTCGAATTTCCACAGGAAGAAAGAGCATTCAAGGGTGAGAAAATAGCATAATTAAGGACAGGAAGGGATAAAACAGGTACGGCACGTCTGAGAAATAATGAGGATTTCTCTGCGGGTAAAATGTACATCCAGAGAGGAGCAGGGCGATCCCTGGGTATGAGACTGCTCGTGTTTTCGGACATAGATGTTGAACGCTGGCCTTTTTCCTTGCTCCTGATAAAATTGCCGTCAGGTATTTGGGAAGAGTTTAGCATGATAGGTAACAGTTAAGCTGGGGTCTTCTTTAAAAAATATGAATCTGATTCATGTATTCATTCAGCAAAAAACTCAACATCTGCTTTATACTAAGGACACACAGATCAAGAAGATATTACTCAAGGTGACGCTAAAAGCTAAGACAAGCCATTTAGAAGAGAACTTCCACAGCTCCTACTACTGCTAGTATCCTCTGCCTCCCATCTTGTCACATCCCCTCCCCTCTCCTGCTCCAGGGTATCGCTCCAAACTCCATATCAGTTTTTCCTACTCTACTGGATCATTAACAGAAGCATAGAAACATGCTATTTCCCCGCCATCTTTAAAAACCCTCTATAATCTCCTAACTCTGTCCGGGGTCTATACCATTTCTCTGTTCTCTTTTATAGCAGAATCCTTCAAGAATAATTTATATTCACTGCCTCTAATTCCTCTCCTTACATATTCTTTTAAACCACATTTTCTTTTAAACCTCACCTCTTCTCTTAAGCCACCCGACCCAGGCTTTCACCCCAGTCCCTCCCCAAAATTGCTCTTGTTGTGGTCCCCAGGGACCGCCATGGCTAATCCCAGAGTCAGCTTTTAGCAGAATTTTTACTTGACCTGTGAGCAGCATTTGACACAGTTGATCAGTCCCTTCACTTTGAGACACTTTTACCACTCAGCCTCCGCAAACTGTGCTCTCCTGGTCCTCCTCCCTCACTGGCTGTGCCTTCTCTGTCTCTTTTGCTCATTTCTCCTATTTCTGGAATCCCTGGAATCCTGTCCTTAGACTCTCCCGGTCACACTCCCCTCTATCTCCTTCCTTAACCTCTCGAATCTTATCTCTTACTACCCAACGCCTTATTCAAGTCACGCCGGCCACACCAGCCTCCTTCCTGTTCTCTCAGCGTACTAGACCTTGTCCCCTTGAACTTGCTGTTCTCTCGGATACACGTTCCATTGCCTCATTCAGGTCTTGGGTCAAATGTCAGTTTCTCAGTGAGGCCTTCCTTGACCACTGGATTTAGAACCCCACACCACCACTGACACCTCTAACTCTTCTTACCCGCTTTACTTTTCTCCATAGCATTTCTTCATCTAACGTACTACAGAGAAGCAGCGTAGCATCATGGTTAAGAGAACACACTCTGAAGCCAGATTGTCTGGGTTTGTATCCCAGCTCTGTCATTTTTGAGATATAAGAGCTTGACTTCTCTGTGCCTCAGTTTCTTTGTAAAGTGGGATAATTTCTCTCTCATTAGAACAGTACTTTCCATATAGTAAGTGATGTGTGTCTACCATTATTATTGTTGCGTTATCATTATTATATTCTACTTACTAATTGTGTTTATCTTCCATCCTTTCCCATTGGAATATAAATGCCATGAGGAAAGAATTTTTTTACTTTATTATTATATTCTCAGCTCGAAAGAACAGTTTCTGTCACACAGTAGGCGCTTAATAAATATTTGTTGATCAAACTGTTATCTCTGGGAAGAGTAATGGGGAGAATAATAATCAAGAAAGATTTGAGTTCTATGTGTACTATTTTTAAATTTATACGAAAGAATGTATTTGTGTAATGCTTGCGCCCTCAAAAAACTCATAGGCTTATGTCAGAAATGGACGTGTAGGCAAATGAATTCCTCGAGGAGTGATCATGGAGACCTGGGTTTTAAAAGATGCAGCGTTCCACGGGCGAAGTGCCGGGGGATGGCGCAGGCTTCCCGGCGAAGGGAACACGGTGTGCCAGAGCAAATAATGGTAGACACACATCACCTACTATATGGAAAGTACTGTTCTAATGACATAGAAATTATCCCACTTTACAAGAGCAAAGAGGAGTGAAACGTGGTGGTGAGAGGAGAGTTTTCAGTATTTTGAGTTATTAAGTTTCGTCCTATCCTTCTCTCTCTTCTATTCCTCTATTCCAGTGTCTCCAGCGTAAAGTTCGGCTATAATTAGCTTATTACTCTGTTAAGACAGATATCTCAGGGTCTTTTTCTCATTATTGTCCCGAAAGTCTTTTTCTATTTTCCTACTTCCTAGACATTCTACTCATGTTTTTCACTGCAACACTCTTCAGATTGATTCTAGATTCCTTTGCTGTAGTAAGGAACTCCCGTGTAATTTCCGTCTGTGGACTACAGTGGAAAAAAGAGGAGGATGGAGTTTTATCATAACGTATAATTTGGTTTAGGAACACAGTTGTTCACTCAATCACTTTAGTAATTAAAATTTAAGATCTTGTGTTAGTCTCTAGTCCCTTACCGAAGACATAAAAGTGAAGAAACTTGTTTTTCAGTGTGTGATGCAAGACTTTTTGAAGTTGACTTTTAAAAAGGGCTTTTTCTGCCCACCTTCCTTCTTTCCATCATGTTGGGAAAGCACCCTTGATGACAGCACAAACCAAGACAAGCAATGCTGTTAGCTGCTAGGTTAGCTCCGAGTACCGTCTCTGCTTATAGCATGCCTCACGCTGAGTTACGACTGTGTGTCTGTCTGTCTGACTGAGAGCCCCTTAAAGGAAGGAGGCATAACAAGTGTTCATTCATGCATCTCTTTGGGAATGGATGCTCAGTAAACACTTGTTAAGTTGAAGTGAGCTGAATCGAATTGGATTATAGTACCACAGAAGGGGACTTTTGAGTTTGCTTTTTAAGTGAGAATGAGTTAAAACAAATCTAGAAAAGAAAATTCATTCTCTTTTGTTGTTTTTAAACATAGTCTAAATTTGGGGCACAGATACCAATATGTTCATCGCCCATAATTGTTAAAGCTTTCTGCAGTGACTCAGCAAAGTCCCCAAATAGATACTTTTTAAAAAGTCACAATGGCCCTAGGAAACAAAATTAGGCTTAGAAAATATAGTGTTTCCTCTGCAATGGAGATGTGGGGTCTGTTGATACACAGTGGAGGATCTTTAAGTGTAATGTCAGGAAAGTTACTCTTTTCCTTTGCACATATAGCAAAAATCACCTGGTAAATTCTTACAGTTTCCCAGCACGTGTTTCATTCTTACCAAAAGCCATTTTTTTGATCTCCAAGTGTTTCCAATCCAACTGGTCAGAAGAAAGCCAGGCCAGACAGAGGTGCCTGTTTTTCCACAGAGGAATAAATGATCTTAGCGTCTACTTCCTTCCCTCTACTTCACCATTTTTTCCTTTGCACAGGAGTTTGGAATTTAAATCCTCTAAGCCCAGAATCTTCCAGGTCTAAAACTACAAAACAATGGCAATGATAAGGCACCTGGTCATTCCTCCACCCTTCCATGTGTTGTAGATCCATCTCCCCAGAGTGAGTCCAGCATACTAAAAGCACTGCCCACAGCACTCCGATGTCATAGAGAAGGTTCTCTTGACAATGGATAGCTATTTTAATTAATTCATTTATTCAGTATACGTTTATAGAGTACCTACTAGGTGTCAGCCCCTTTGCTAAGCCCTGGAGATTCAAGCCAAATAAGTCTTAGTCCCTACCCTAAGGAGCTCGCAGTCTATTTTGATGACAATTATATGTAGAGGACTTAGTTCATCATGACACAGTGCTAAAATAGCACTAAGACGAAGTGATAATAGTGATGGGCGTGATTAGTTCAGTATGGAGGAGCTTGGGAAGGCTTCGCAGGAGAGGTGACTTTTAATCCTCAGCCTTAAAAGATAAAAAGGATTTCACGTGACAGAAGGGTAGGCTATCATTTCAGACAAAGGGCATAATGACAGCTAAAGCATTAAGGTCTGAAAGCTCACAGCATGTTTAGGGAACAGTGAGGTTGGGCATGAATGTCACACAGGCTGCGTGGCAGGAGACAGAACCAGACAAGGGAGAGGTGGTGCCGTGTGGTGCTGAAGGGCACGGCCTCTGGAGCCTGGGTGTCAATCCCGGGTGTCAATCCCCGCTGCGATACTCACTAGCCATTGTGCCCTTGACAAGTTAATTAACCTCTCTATGGTTTGGTTTCTTCGTTTTTTAAATGAAGGAAATAGCATCTACTTCACACACACACGCACACGCAGCTTAAAACAGTTCTTGGAACAAAATAAATACAAGTATTATTATTAGGTCACATTATAAAGGACCTTGAGTTTTAATCTATACATTATTCTATAAGCAAAAGCAATGCTTTAAAGCTAAAGAGGGGAGAGTACGCAATAGGATCTAATCTCTATTTTAGAAAGTTAACTCTGGTGCCACTCCGGAGAGCAGACTGGATAGACACTGGGGCACAGTGCGACTCCCAAGAGTACACACAGATACGGCGCCACTGCAGCACGCTTCCGGGTTAATACAGTAGCCTCGCCCTTCAAAACTCTGAATGCCTAACTAGAAATTTCAATCTTGAAATAATAGTCCTAATAGATCTAACAAGTTTAATGCTAAAAAACACGGCGAGAACCCTGGGGAAGAGCACGAAGGGCTCTCCTAGTCTGGATGTCCTAGTGCTCAGCAGATGCTTCTGTTCTGCTCCCGAGTATCAGGCCGGCACCTCCTGCACACTATTCCTGACGTCCGTCCGTCTAGTTAGATGTCACGAGCAAACTATTTTATTTTGGAGGTGCTTTTCTTTTTTCCTTTGGGTAACCTCGTATCTACTGGTCAGTTTCCTAGAGGAAGTTCTGGCTTCTGGGCTGCACAGCCGAAGCAAGGAGAGCTCCCAAGTTACGTCGAGGTCAGCGAGCAGAAGGTGAAATGGTGATGGCGTGGCGTGGCTTCTCCTCTGGACTCGCTGCAGGCCTTCCCGCTGACCAGAGGCGTTGCGGAAGAGCCTGGGGTTTCGTGCTTGTCCTTATAACCCACTCTCCAGGTAGCCTGCTGATTCCTGAGCTGGTGGCACAGACATCAAGACTCCCAGTGATGAGTTGAGACGTCTGAGCCCATCCCAGCCCACTTTTCTCGTGGTTCCTTTATCAAATAAATAAATAAATGTATTTCTTGTATTTAATAGCACAGTCACTTCCGTTTCTGATTAATTTTCTGGGGATCTTACTTGAGAAAAGGGTTACCAGAGCTCAGAGGAGTTTTATAAAGCACTCTTTTGACGCTCATGCTACACTCGCCTCCTGACCCCTCTCTTTTCATTAACCACATTCCTGCACAACTCATTTCTGAAAACTCATGTTTCTGTAGAGAGCCGTCCAAAAATTGTTTGTCCCTACGTTGCAGTTTTCTGTGGCACTGAGAAACCATGTATGACTACAATAAAAATCCATTTTGTGAAAAGATACAAGTGATTTGCTTTTGTTTCTTTGGGGTTAATAACTATTTATGGGACTTCATGAGCTGAGGCGTGAGCTGGCTTTGCACCGAATATGGAGAAGGCATTGCCTCTACCCAAAGGACATTTAAAGTGTGTCAAGGCAAAAATAAATTCTGATGTCGATTTCACTTCTGAAAACAATGGAAAGTGATGATGTCACTAGTGTCAGGAAATTTATGATGTCCTCAGATCATAGCCAAAACACCATAGAACAATCCCTCCCTGGTTCTCTGTTAAGTCCTTTATGTTTTTGTACCTTTTATGTTGATAAACATTCTCGAGTGTCAGACAGCCAAGGCTCAAATCTATGTCACAGTTATGTGGCTTTGGAAATGGTATGTAAGTCTTTTTATGATTCAGTTTCCTCATCTATAAGAGTAATAAAGTACCTTCCTCAGAGGATTGTAAGAGTTAAATGAGATAATGCATATAAGCACTTAGAACATCTAGATGCCCAATGAAATGGACTAATAGTAGTAAATAGGATTGATTCCTGATCACCACACAAAATGACTGGATTCCTGTCAACACTCCCACTGCACTCACCAGCAGTTTAAGAAATAGAGGGAAAAGCTAAAATTCCTCTCAGCTCTCAGCCATTGTTTTTTGACCTTACACTTACGTGAAGCCCTAGGCTTTTATCTATATTATAACTAAGGGCTAAGATCTAAATTCTCTCTTTTTTTGGGGGGGGGGGGGGGTTGTTGTTGCAGTCCATTTAGGTACTTTTTAAAAAATTCTTCACCTTTTTTATAATAAAAAAAAATGATACAGCCTTCACTTAGAGGGGCAGTATTTTAAATACAACATTTACAAGTTACATAGTCTTTTCAAATATACTGAAACCTCCCTCCTCCAGGTGAGATTACTGTGCTTCCCTCCTTGGCAAAATAACTCTTTGGGAAAAGAAGAATAAAAGCAGAGACTTTTCTTGTATCATTCTCTTCATTATTCGCCTGCAGCCATTGTGCCTACTCAACTAACAATATCAAGAAGTCTAAGAAAAGAGCCTTCCCCCTTCAGGATGTTTGATGCCAGATCTTTATTAAAGAATCAAAGAATCATGTCTTTATTAAAGATTTACAGAGCTGATTACATTATTACTGGCCCTTTATTTTTTCCCTATAAAAAACATCATTTTAATTAAAGTCTCATATGCTTTTAATGACCTCTCCTATAGATTGAAATGCACTAATCAAAACCTCCATGTCCCATTTATTCTACAAAAGCCAAGGTACCTGCTTTTAGCCAAACAGATGTTTGGATAATAGTTTCTGCCCAGTAAACTCGCAGGCAGGTCACAAGTCCTTATCTCCCATTGGTCCCTTCTCCCTCCCTTAAGTGAAGTTACCTATAAAATAGTCCATTGAAGAATAAAGCTACTGGCAGTGTGTCTTGTCCATCGTGATAAGGAGGAAGGGCCATCGCCAAGTCCTCCTAGTGTCTTATTTCCACCAAAGAGAAATTGGCTTGAGCTATTTTTGTAGTTCGTGTGTGTGGCAGTGTCAAGCTCACTAAGAAAATGTGTCAGAGAACCCCTCAGTTCTTACTCGGAGATTTCTCACTTAAGAATTGGTTTTTGGAAACAGTCCCAATTCGTAGATCTCAATTCAAGCACCACGAGGTTCACCTGGTGAGGAAGAAGTCTGAAGAACAGGCCAAGGGAAGAGCATGGCATATGGAAAAGGGTGAGGAACAAGACAAAGGGAGACAGAGTGAGGGGAGGTACGGGCAGGATGATGAGGCAGTGCAGCAATGCAGGTTGGGGGTGGGGGGGTAGAGAAAACAAATTTATGTAACATCTTAAGGAGCAGATAGGCAGGGAAGGTTCTCCAGCCCACATGCATCTGTTCTGGAATCTGAAAATTACTTTGGAGGGTTTTGGTATTTTAGCAGTCCCTCTCTCTGCCTGATGCTCCCCAGAGCTCCAGCTCCTGCCTGATGCAGCACCCAAGGACCCTAGGACCTCACCGAGAGGAGGCACTCATATTGTTGACCAGAAGAAGACAAAGATGGATCAAGTCGTGAATTACTTTTTTCCCCATAAACCAGAATCTATTTAAACTGTAAATCCAAATCACTCCTATCTGCCTGGCCAGCAAGCCCTCAAAAGATCATGCAGGCTGGTTTTCTTAGCAGCTTGTTGGGGCATTGTGCTTCCTCACTTACAAAGATTTTATCATGCTTTTAAAATCACGGTCTAAACAGAGGGCGGGAAATAGAGATGCTGGGAAGGGGAGAGGATGGAGGAACGGAAGAGGTGTGTGTGTGCACGAAGCCTACACAGGAGACGATTCAGAAAACCTGAATTCTAACCCATTTAGCCGATAACTTGCTGTGAAGACTTGGGCAAGTTAGGTGATCTGCATGCCCTGTTTCCCCATTTTCCAAGTGGGAACAATAATATTTTTTCTATACACCTCACAAGGTGGCACTAAAGAAATGATAGATAATTCCTATATCAGTCTACTATAGAGGAACTAATTAGTATGGTAAATGAAAGTACGTTAAAAGGAATATTACTGGATTAGGGAGTAAGGGAGTGCTGGGCAATGAGAGAAGCCCCCTCCTTCATCCGACAGAAACCTGTAAAAAGGCAAGACCACTCCATTCCTCAAACCACAAATTTGGCCAAACACTTTCTTTTATCTTGAGACATTTCTGGGAAAAGGGTTCTTCCTTCTTCCTGCTCCTCTGTGCCAGGGATTTTTATTTTCTGGTTATTATGTGCCAACCATGTGCCAGGCAATGTGTTTGTTAGGTTATTATTATTTAATAATTAGCCATGGAGTGCAATACTCGTATTTTCAAAGGACTTTCACAGGTCATCTCAAATACTGCCCTAACTTTCCTTGTTGATGGAACTGGCCATTTATCCCTCACCGTGTGAAGGAACTGAGGCCTAAAGAATTTCAGTGATTTCACCAAAGGCCAGAGCAGTGATGAAACTAGTACCCAAACCTGAGTTTCCTGACTCCCCTCTTCCCATTAAATATGAATGGGGGGATGAAGTTACTAAGTTGTTGGTCCGTGGGCTCCACACAGATCTGGTGAAGGAAGGTCCCCCAGTCGGGGCATCCTGTGGCACTGAGTCCTTCCCTCCCGTGGCCTCTGTGGAGGAGACAGGACGGGATTTGTCCACATGGGTGGGGCAGGGAGAGAGACCCAGGCAGCAGGAAGTGTAAGCCTCACCTGGAGCTGGCAAGTAAAGCCACTTGGTATAACAGATCATGCTTTGGAGACGGGACCCTGTTCCTGCCAGCACTTAGTGTAGTGTGTGGCCACAAATCCCTCGGCCATTCTGGGCCCTCCTTGTCTCTCTGTGCAGTGGAGACAACAGCATCCGCCTCACACTGAGGGTTATGCTGCCGAATAACAGGCCCGAAGCCTCGTGAACTGGCCGAGGCGTGTTTCAGCACCCTCTCCCACCGCGCCCCCTCCACACCGATGCCCTCCGAAGCGTAGAACTTTTCCCCGCCACCTGGCCGCCCAGGCCACTCTCTCGCCCTTGGGGCGCGCGGGCTCCAGGCGCCAGCCCTGGGGACGCGGCCTCGCAGCTCACGCGCTGGTTTTTGTTTCGGGCTGGGAGGAAAGCGGTCCCGCTCCCGCTCCCGCTCGCGCCCGGGCTTCGTCGGCCTCTGCCCCCCGCCCACTCCCTCGGCCTCCGCGCGCAGGTCCGGCCGGTCCGCCCTTCCTGGCCCACCTCTCGCTCGCCGGCGGTCTTAGTCGGGGTCTCGGGCCGGGCTGGGGTCTGTCTTCCTCGCCCTCACGACTCAGAAACAAAGGAGGGCGGGGGCGGGGGGCGCACGAGCCCGGGCTCCGCGACTCGCCCTTTGCTCGGGACTCGCAACGTCAGCGGCC
>NW_011889398.1:199225-248332 GCF_000151845.1 Pteropus vampyrus
CGGGGACACAATGCGAAATGAAATCAAACGCGGTTGATCCGGCGCTGCGAGGACCGAGGCGGGGGGCGGGGTGAGGGCCGGGTGGCATCCGAAGGCCCCCGCGGCTCAGGCCCCTTCCTCCCGCGTCGCCGTTGTTTATTTGGGAGAAGGGGGAGGGGAGCGCAGGGGGAGAGTCCCTCCGAGTGGGGAACCTCTTATCGTAGGCAGCGGAGAGCGGACGTCGGGCTCCGGACCCCAGCCTGCGGCGGGCGGTCCCCGTAAAGGGGAGGGGGCGACGGAAGAGGGTCGCGAGGCTCGGAAAGGGGAGGAGAGCAGCTGGGATCACCAACCGCGCGTTCTCTTGCCCCCGCGGCAGGGGCCGCAGGATGGAAATCATCAGTCTGCACCGCCGGAGAAGGTCGGCTGGGTCCGGAAATTCTGCGGGAAAGGGATTTTCAGGGAGATTTGGAAGAACCGCTACGTGGTGCTGAAAGGGGACCAGCTCTACATCTCTGACAAGGAGGTGGGTGCCCTTTGCCTCTGACTCTCGTATCTCCTCGTATTCCCCACTCTGGCTTTCCACGGGGGGCTCATCTACCTCTCGTCTCCCCGTCACCTCACACCCCATTCTGTTCCAAAAGCAAGTTCAGCAGTCGAGTGAGTCTCTACCCCTCATCGAATCTGCAGAGAAAGGTCACCCGTTAGTGAGAAGATCTGAGTTAGAAGTTGAGTGTGCATCTTATTTCATGATTTTTCTTTGCAAATAAATATCTTACTACGATGATAACCCTATCCCAAGATGTCCCAAAAGTTCTTAAGTGTCCCCGGCTGCCCCCTACCCTATCCTAGCCTCTAGCTGAATGTAGGATTTTTTTCCTCTGCTATTGCTGCTGAAATACTTTGGGAACAGCAGCTTATTCTCCACCCCTTCCTGTCACCCCGACCCAGCCAGCCCCTCATTTCCTGTCTCTAGCAGGGGCACACACAGGTCGTAGCAGCAGCACAGCTGTCGGGAATCACAGAAAACACACGTACGCCCTGGTCAGTTTCACATGACCACAGGGAGAGTATTTGCGAGTGGCAGACAGTTATTTCTGGTGAAGCCAATGAACCAGTATGCTCTCTGTCCCCCCACCCTAACGCTAAAAAACCAACAAACAAACAGCAAGGAACTCCCTACCCTGTTTGTATCAGGAGAGAGAAAAATGAAGTTATGAACCCCTGTATGTCTCTATATCTTATGCCCTACAGTTAAAATGAAAACCACAGTCCACACTGGGTCAGAACCTCAGTCCAGACCATTGAATCCAGACTCTTCCCCCTTTGATCTCTAATGTTGGGATCAGTAACACATAGTAATATTGAGAAACTGAAATTGCCCTTCCATACGTTATAAGTCACTCCAGGCCTGGCCTCTGCGACTGTGTCAGCATAGTCTAGATGACTGTCCTGTGCTCCCCGGTAGGGTGGCTGTCACTCCCCCCATTCCGTGTTGCCTCGCCAGGGCTAACTGGGAAGTCTTCCCTGAGTTCTAACCTCTTCTGCTTTCTGCAGTAGACTATATCGAGGTAAAGAAATCCTTTTATGGTATTGAAACAGACCCACGAGCAGCCCTACAGAAAGTATTCTTCTGAACCGGACATCTGCTGAGACAGCTAGGGAACTAAGCTGTGCAGGGTGTCTAAACCTTGCTGTTTATGCTAAGCGGAGAAGTGGTGATGGAGTGAGGCCAGAGGAAGACTTTGACAGGAGGATTTATTTTTAAGGGTCACCTCTGACCAATCCCAAATCCTACACAAAATTTTTCCACAATTTGCTAGCTTTCCATTAAAACAAAAAAGCACGTGTCAAAATGTTATCTCCTGTCTTCCCTGAACTTCATAATGGCAGGAAACTCTAGTGAGCAACCAGGGAGAGCTTCCTGCACTTGACAGGGGAACCTGAGAACAGTGAAAGGGTAGAAGGAACAAGACTTTTTTTTCATGTTTGTATTTGTCCAAAGAATAGAGTCTGGGGGCGAGAGAGGGTGGGTGGTCCTTGTTTGCGGAGGAAGAGGTACGGAGATAGGGAACAGGATGGAATGACTTCAGCCTAGGATGTGTGCTGTCCTATGAGTCAGGAGCATCTGACTGGTCATGGGGACAACTGCTCCCTGCTAAGAAGAGCATAGGAAAAGAGGGACCAAGCCTACTGATACTGCTCTTCTTCGGAGCCAGTTTCCATGGGCTTGGGTCAGAGGACTCTAGGCTTTATTCTGTCCACTTCCCAAAAGGTCCAGAGCCAAGAGATGTCGGAATTTAAAAAAAGAAATGGCTAGTGTATGTTTGCAATTTACGTGTTAATGCAAGAAAATTCCCAACCTCTCCCCTAGAATTTGCAACAGCCTTTTTCCTTACTTCCCCTCACAAAGGCGGGGTCTGAAACCTGCAACTGTCTCGATCAAAGACTCCTTCTGTCTCTGTGTTGTTAACTGTTTTCCTCATTCTCAGTGGAAGGGCAACTTTTGGTCATGGGCTGATGTATGAGAGCAGAAACTAGACCTTAGGGAGACCTCATGGTAGAGGAAATTGGGTTCAGGGCATCTCTTTTGGCAAGTGTGAGAAAAATCCCTTTCTGTGGGCCAGGGACAAGGAATCAAGGGAAAGGAAGGGTTAACTTTGGAAGATGGGTCATTAACGAGGCCATTAGACGGAGGAAAACACTACAGTAGAGAACAAGGGCCTTGGAGCTGTCCATCTTCCCTGGAACGTAAGTCTCCCTGAGTGCCTCACTGCATCTTCTGCCCCTGCTCTTCCGAGGGCTCGACTCTGTCCATGCCTCCTGCTCCCCGGAGCCCCTTATCAGCTGTGTCCAAGCCAGCATATCCCCCTCCCTTCCCTTCCTCTCCCTTTCCTTCCCTCCCTTCCCCTAAGGAAGACAGAACAAGTAACTCTCTTCCCCTGGCTACATACACACGCCCAGTGCTTTCCTCTCCAAGATTTCTGGCCTCTGCCGATAGTCTCAACTCTGAGGAAGGAGGGGGAGAGGAGCAGTGATGCATCATCCTACATCCTTGCCCATGTTTCTGGGAATTGTCCTTGGACACCCCTTGCCAGCGTCTTGTCCACGTCCACCCACAATCCTTCAAGGGCTCTGGTCCCGTCCCAGCCCGAAGCTGAGGAGCCCTGGAGAGGGGAGGGCCCTGGAGGAGCCAAGCCCTGCGGAAACAGTGGCTGTGTGAGCAGCCATTCACTGGCATGGGCTGCATGACCAGCTCTCACCTCTGTCAGCGCCCTGGGTCCAGCAGCAAGTCAGAAGGATGGGCAGACACAAGGGCAGAAATGGGCTGGGGATGGAAGAGAGAACCACTTCCCCACTTCAACGCTGACAAGAACCGGCAGGATCGATGAAGTCACCTCCACACATACTATTCCTATTTCAGAGCTTGGCAAGTGGAGACTCTTTTGTGAAATAATTCCAGTCAGGGAGAATGGATGCCTTCCAAAGAAGACATGAGGCTACTTTTATCTGTTTAGTTTTAACAAGGCAAGTGCTGGCGGTTTTCATCTCTCATCTCAAGAAAACAGGACCCACTCGTTCCCAGGGCCTTCCACCTCCAGGCTCCAGCAGCGGAGGGGAGAAGCTTGCTAGTCACAGGCAACTCTTGGGCCAGCGATGGCTCTCTCCTCCTGCAAGCTGCTGTCCTCCAGACAGTCCGTGAGCCACAGCTGCCGAGCACCAGGGCTGTGGGGAACAGCTTACGAGAGAGGAAACAAAACTCCCGAGGTTAAAAACGGACCTTGGAAGAAATGTTATTGGGACTTGCTTTGTGGCACTCAGAAAATGCTGGTCGGGGTTAGAGGATGTAGATAGACTTGTAGTCTCTGGTTAGACATTCAGCCAGACAGTTAAGAGCCAAGTGCTGGACAAATCTGCTAAGGGTAGAACCAGGGTGCGAGATAGATACTGCAAGCAGGAAGGGCTAAGGGTAGACACAGGGAAGAACTGCCTGGCAGTAAGAGGACTTAGGCTCTCAAAATGGAATCAAGGAAACAGGTAACAGAATACTTTTTCCCAAGTCTGAAATTTAGTCCTCCAGGGAGAGTGTAAGTGCATCTTCGCCCAGAGAGAGGTGGAGGATAGAAATGGCTTTTCAAACCTGGCAGAGCTAGGTTTAGGCGGGGCTGTCACAGCACCTTAGAGGGAGGCAGGAGGGGTAGGAGCCACAGGGGTATTTTCCAGCTTGTCTGAACAAACTGAACGCAGAGGGCTGCTGTTCCTGCGGTGCTGACACTCCTGAAATGAAGGAGGTAGATGACTCTCTTTCTAGAGAGTATATCTGAGGAGAGAGCCAGGTGGGGTGAGAAAGACACAACATGACATGATGGGGGAGACCAGAGGCAGCCCTTCGTGGCCTCCAGACATCACCTGATGTTGGCTCTGCCTTCATCTCCTCCCTGTGGACAGTCAAGGGCCATCCAGGTCTTGCTGACTTCAGGAAGACAGGATTAACCTCTTAGCCATGTAAGCCATGTTCTTTGAAGGGCAAAGCGGGCGTCGTGATGAAGGGAGACATACTGGGGCTTTGGAAACGGGACCGTGGCTAAGGAGAGTGCAGAGAAGGGTTTTGACCGGAAACCCACCTAAGGAGTCAGTACTTGGGGGCTGCCCCAGTGCTGTCCCTTGCTGTCGGGCCTTGGTGGCCCTGGGTAGGACAGCCCTTTCCTGTCCTGTCAGCCATCCCTTCAACTCAGGCTTCCTCTGGTTCCCAAGACCACTCTAAATTAATAATTTGGGGGAAGGGACTAAGTAATTTTATCCTCATCACCTCACCTCCACCCCTCCCCTAGGTGAAAGATGAGAAAAATATTCAAGAGGTGTTCGACCTGAGTGACTATGAGAAGTGTGAAGAGCTCCGGAAATCCAAGAGCAGGAGCAAGAAAAACCATAGCAAGTTTACTCTTGCCCACTCCAAGCAGCCCGGTAACACGGTATGCTTCTGCCACCTGCGCCACTGGGCCACCGGGTCGGGAGTGCGGGGCACGGGAGAACACCTTCCGCCCCTCGGTTCTCCCTCTCAGCTCACTTGGCCCAGCGGCCCTGGATTATTGGTCTCTGCTGGATTTCATTATTTAACCTGAGAATATTGTGGCCATTTCCTTTCCTCTAGGCAAGCCAGCCTTCAAACAAAGGTTCTCTCTCTCTCTCTCTCTCTCTCTCTGTCTCTCTGTCTCTGTCTCTCTCTCTCTCTCTTTCTCTTTCTCTCCCGCCCCACCTTGTGTGAGCAAATGTCCTGTATGCACATGCACACACACACGCACATCTCTTGGGAGAAAATCACTTTTCCCTATACTTTGATAGGTGGTTCAATTTCTGAATCGAATTTCTCTGAAGGAACCATTCCTATCACATTCTATTTCAAACAGTCAAAGGTCTCTATTTTAGTACCATCCTTTACCAAACCTCCTCTAATTATCTCCAGTGCCATATTAATATCCACTGCTCTTCTTTGCTCTTCCTTGCTCATTGCTAAAACAACATCCAAGCTATGGTATTTTGCAGAAATAGAGGCTGGTTTCCTTAAGTTATGGATGACTCTGGAAGCAAACTCTCTCCTTCCAGGAGCTGGGTCTAAGAGAATGAAATTATGATTTCTTATTTCTTTGCTACCAAGGTGAGGTCCCAACTCTAAAACTTTGGTGAAACAAGACTCTTCCCCTCATAGGCACCCAACCTGATCTTCCTGGCGGTGAGTCCGGAAGAGAAGGAGTCTTGGATCAGTGCCCTGAGCTCCGCCATCACCAGAGCCAAGAACCGCGTCTTGGATGAGGTCGGGGGCTCACTGTCGGGGGGTGACTGGGGCAAGGGGATAACTCCCTTTGGAAAACCCTCTTCTCTTTCTGCCAGCTCCCCTTTCCCTGTTCTATAATGCATGGGCCAACCTTGGGCTCACCGGAGGAGGCCCTGCCCTGCGTAGTCACTAAGCCCCTTGCCCTTGGATTTGCTCAGAAGCAATTCACATAGGGAGTTTATTTCCCAGTCCAGGCGTGTTCTACTCCCGGGGATGCAGGGGTGGGACAGAGTCTCCAAAGAACACTCATGACTCACATAGTACTTCTCTTCAGGTCACCGTTGAAGAGGACAGCTATCTCGCCCACCCCACTCGAGACAGGGCAAAAATCCAACACTCCCGCCGCCCCCCAACTCGGGGACACCTAATGGCCGTGGTATGTAAGACCGTAAGAAAGTAGAAATTGCTGAAGGCCCAATTCCATGTCCATCTCAGACAGGGCTGTATCTCAGAGAGCCCACCAGAGACATTTGTGATGCCCAGGTCAAAGGCTGGGGGAAGTCCCTCCACCCTGCCCCCCTGCCTGAGTCCTCCAATTCAAAAGTATTTGTTCAGCAGGTACTGAGTTTAAAAGTCCCTGCCCTCCATAAATTACTGTCCCTCTGGGAAAATGAGACATACCCACAGGGAAAGCAAAAAGGCAGTAGAAGCTACTGTCTGGTGGCCGGCTGTCCTGACATTCCACAGGCATTCAGGGGAGGAATCATCACAGGGAACCACCGTACAGAGTGGTGGTGGCTTCTTCCTAAGCCTCTAGGGAAAGGGATGGTAGAAAGAACACAGGCTTTGACAGACCAAGGTGGGACCCAGCTGTGCAGTTTACGCTCATGATGCCCTGAAGCTGTACCGTGGGCAGTAATTACGCCTGCAGCAGGGCAGCGATGAGGAATGACCGAAATGTGTGTCCATACATCTGACGTTCTCAATACGCTTCTTACTTTTTTTTTAAATTACAGTATTCCAGAGACTGGAGAACAAGTTTTATTACAAGCCAAGGGGTTCTGAGTTCCCAGCAGCAGAGGGGGTTAGGCGTACGGCTCGGGGAATGCAGAGGGAAGAGGACAGTTACTGTGCTGTGTGGAGCATCCTGTCCGTGTCAAACTCAGTTTGGTGCTTAGAGTCGACGATACAGAGAAAGATGACTCTCTTCAGGAAGTTCTTAGTAAAGTGGAGAACATGGGTAATAAATAGGAGAAATCACTTTAAATCACAGAAAAATAAAGAAATAAGTTCAAATCACTATCCAAGGAATAAGCGGTAGCACCTAGAGTTGAAATAGCAGCTAGAAAGAGGCTCTTCAGGAGGGCGGGCTTCTCATTGGGGAAAGCATGAGGAAAACGACCATGGTCACGCCTGAAATGCCCTCTGATGACAGTGTGCCCCCTCCATTCCTGCCCTCTCCCCCTCCAGGCTTCGACCTCTACCTCGGATGGGATGCTGACCTTGGACCTGATCCAAGAGGAAGACCCTTCCCCCGAGGAGCCAACCTCTTGTGCCGAGAGCTTTCGGGTTGACCTGGACAAGTCTGTGGCCCAGCTGGCAGGCAGCCGGCGGAGAGCTGACTCAGACCGTATCCAGCCCTCCGCAGACCGGGCGGGCGGCCTGCCCCGACCTTGGCAGAAGCCAGACAAGGGGGCCACCTACACCCCCCAGGCACCCAAGAAGTTGACGCCTGCAGAGAAAGGCCGCTGTGCCTCCTTGGAGGAGATCCTGTCTCAGCGGGACACTGCCCCAGCTTGCACCCTCCAACTGCGGGCCGAGGATCCCCCAACCCTCATCCCTCCCCACCCGGGGCAGCTGTCCCGGATCCAGGACCTGGTAGCAAGGAAACTGGAGAAGACTCAGGAGCTGTTGGCAGAGGTTCAGGGACTGGGAGATGGGAAGCGAAAGGCCAAGGACCCCCCTCGGTCTCCTCCCGACTCTGAGTCAGAGCAGCTGCTGCTGGAGACAGAGCGGCTGCTGGGAGAGGCGTCATCGAACTGGAGTCAGGCGAAGAGGGTGCTGCAGGAAGTCAGGGAGCTGAGGGACCTGTACAGACAGATGGACCTGCAGACCCCCGACCCCCACCTCAGACAGACCACCCAGCACAGTCAGTACCGGAAGAGCCTAATGTGAAGGAATGGGACAGGGTCTGGAACTTGTGGGTGACGCACAGACTCCTATCTCCAACTGTTGCAGGATAAAGCTTTTTTATTTACCTCAGTCAAAAAAAAAAAACAAAAAACAAAACAAAAACACAATCAGACTTGTTGCTCTTGCTGATGCCCGGCCCTCCTGCAACCCCCTTTCCCAACCCCCTTCCCTTCTTCACCCCACCTCCATCACTCTGAGACCTAAATTGCCTCTGATGTGAGCAGGTGACCCCTACAGCAGTATGAAAAAGCTTCCCCCGGACAGAGAGAAAGGGAAACAAAGGCACAGTCTGACCGTTTCACATGCTCCGGCCCTCTGAGGCGTAGTGGGGAGCACACTGCTGCCCCCAGGGACGGGTACAGGCTGCTCAGTCTGGGAGGGGCGTGTTTTATGTCCCATTCCAGGTTTTCAATCTGAGGGTGAAATTTCAGCTCTAGCTCCAAGGATGTGGGAGCCAGTGAGTGCCACCTGTCCGCACACACGTTAGTGGAACATCCCAGCCGCAAGCATTTGGGGAATTGAATCTTCCCCGCCCCACCCAGCTTCTTGCTCACAGCAGAGCCTGATGGAGACTGAGCTGCCCAGCTCTCTTAGTTGATGGGTTTCCTCCCTCCATTTCCACACCCTTCCCAGCACGGACTCAAAGGTACAATGCGGACGGACGGGGCTGGTTTGGTCAACTGGCTGGAGGCCTAGCGCAGGGGGACCAAGGACAGCTGACCCCTCAGAAGAACCAGACTCAGAATGAAACTGATTTGTGATGCAAGCTGGGTCAGATGAAGGGGAAAACCGAACATGTGCCCAGGTTCCTCTTTCGGCCAAGCTGGGTTTCCTGTAGCCTCTCCTTCCTCAAACCTCTTCTAACACTAATCAAGCCCCAGCTTCAGAAAAACATCTTTATGCTTTGCCACCAGCCTCCTGACCCCCTGTGGAGTTGCCAAGCTCCCCTGCATCCTTGTGTGTGTGGCAGATGGTACACACCTCATCTTATTTGTTTGCTTCTTTCTTCTGAAGCATCTAAGCTTGGGGTCAGTGGCAGTGAGAGGGCCCAGAGAACTGCGAAGGCAAGGTAGGAGTGACTTCTGGAAAGAAGGGGACAGAGCCTCATGAACCAAGTGAGTGAAAGGTTAAAAAACACTGACATGTCCCCGTGGCTGGCTTAACCTGCCTCCCTAAGTCTCTTGCCTCCGAGGGCCAAGGCCTAGAGCTTCCCTGGGGGGTGAGGGGAGAAGGGGGAGAAAATGGGGACAAATTGCCTGTAGATCCTGGCAGGAGGCTGCCCTAATGTGAAATGCAGGAAGGTGGGGTCAGAGGAACAGAAGGAAAATCTTCAATTCTCATTTGCTCTGACATTGCTCCCACAACCCACGAAAGCAAGACAGGACCTCTCCAAGCTCCACGTCCCTAGGAAGAGAGCCCCACTCTCATCACCCACCGTTTACACTCGTGATGATGTCCTTAGATCTAGCCCGTAGTTTTCTACGAGTCTTTTCCCCAAGGAACGTATCTGCTAAGGAGTAAGGGAGGAGTGTTACCTAAATAAATATCATCCCCAGGGGTTCCTGAGCTAGCAGGAGAGGGATTCTGCGTCTTCAGACTTCGTGGCCCCCGAGCAGGCTTCACTCTTAGACTCTACACATGGTCAGCACAACCACCCATTGTCATAAATACTGAAAGTCTAGATTAAAATTATATTTTCTTGTTATAGGTTTGTATCTTTGTATTAATTTTATTTTACCAGCATTATCCCTTTTATCTCTTTTTCTTCCTTGTCGTTCCCACATAACGAAGAAAAAGACATAAGCAAGAATGGCATGTATATCCCAACATGCCATTTATCTGTGGCTCCCAGGGGAGCTAGGAGATGGAGGGAGACACTGGAGGAGAATGACAGGTGGGGGGAAGCAGAAAAGAAGGATCCAGGACCCTAGAAGACCAAGAGCTGGGCACTGGACTCCTTGGGTCTTCAGGCATCAGAACCAGAACACAAGGTGGCAAAATGAGCCCAGCTTTGGAACCAGACAGATCTGGGTTCAGACCCTCAGTAGTTATGAGGCCCTGGGCAGGGCACAAGCCTTCCGAGTATCAGTTTTCCCATCTGCAAAATGGAGTTATTGTTGGACGGGTAAAGACAACCTACGGAAAATGCCTGACAGTTGACAAATGGCTGCGGGCACTGAGTGAAGGGCGGCTGTGGCTGCTGCAGCTGCTTTTATTAGTTTGACTCTGGGCTGTGAACAGCTAGCTCAAGTGGCAGGAGTCCGGTCTGAATGAGGCCTAGGGCATGCGGTTAATCCCTGTCACTTTGTTCTAGTCCGTGTTCTGATCCAGTCCACAGGCTGTGCCCACAACCTCTCCTTCAAGGACAGAGTGTCAGGTGCTGTGCTAAAAGCCAGAGATAGAAGGGAAGAGCATGAAAAATTCTTTTCTTCAAGAATTTCAGAGCTAAGCACAAAGCCAGGCTTCCCACTATAAAAACAGCTCAAATTGTCCCCTGAAGGTGGGCCACTGGTATGATTTCTGTTAACAAAGAATGAGCACAGGCACTGTGACTGGAGGACAATAATGCTGTCACTCTAGCCTCCCCCCTCCTCCCAGCACCTCTTTCCTCCCTCCATTCCAGTTCCTTTACCTGAAACATTTCCCTCCCTCTCCAGGTCACAGTCGCCGTGTTCTGGGGTAAGTGGGTAGATTGGGGGGTGTGGGGCGACTTGCTTGCTACACAGTCACCAGTGGACCTTTTTCAGGATGTATATTTATTCTTCCTCCCCTCCTCTCTCCCAACAACTTTGCTATATTCTCTTACACAGATGAACTGGAAAAGGGAGGCCCTAAAATGGAGAGGTGAGGGAATCCAGGACAAAGAATTGAAAGGGGGAGAAGGGTAGAGACAGGTGGAAAAACGAATGCCATTTCATATTTCACTAACGTATTTCTCAACCTTTCCTGTTCTTCCCCATTAAATTGTTAAGTAGGGGTTTAAGGAACAGATGCGGGTTTGGGGAACAATCCTGGTCTTGCTCCAATGGAAGGATGTCTGAGGTGCTGCCCTGGAAAGCAGATGAGTTAATTCGCATGCTATTTCCCTATTTCCAAAGCATAGCTGTAGGTTGTTTAGGGGGAAAAGAAAAGGTAGGGTGGGACCCACAAGTTTCTCTAACTCCCGCTCCAGCCTTCATAAGCCATGCCGTGCTAAGCCTAGCTCTGACCCTGGGAAAATAGCTCTCTCCCAAGTTCTCTGCCAATGGTAGATTCTACCTCATTCCCCTCCAAAACCAGTCCCAAAGAATCTCGCCCCTTTCTTAACGTCACAGGCAAGCGGACCAGCCCCATTCTGCACCCTCGGGGCTCAGCTACAGCCCCCTCCCCCTCCTCACCCATCTCCTTGCCTGGTTCATTTCTTTTTCTGCTTTCTTCCTACCTCCCAGTCTCCCAACAACAGCAGCCAATCCCCAGCCCGCTTGAGAGCCACACCATATATGGAGAGGTTGGAAAGAAACCCGAGTAAATGTGGGAGGGAACACCACACACACACACACACACACACACACACACACACACACACACACACACACGAGTTTGAGTGTCTTTCAGCACATGACCCTGCGTCTATTTGTATGAGGGTATGACACCAGTCCCACCGTCCCCTGTCCCTGGTTCACCCCACCCACAGAATAAGGAATCTGTTTGCTATTCCCTGCCTGCATTCATGCCCCCTGAGACCACCACTCCAACCAGTTGCCTCTGACCTAGATTCTCTGTACTAATTACAAGCCTAACGAGATCTAACAAACACCTATAGCTGAGACCCTCGAGGTCAATTAGTGCAACCCAGCTCAGCTCAGGAAAAGAGCATTGGAGCCAGAAACTCCTGTGCATGCCTCACCCCAACCCGACCCAACCCTGGGCTTTGAAGCAGGCATGGAGAGAATGCAAAAATTGACAGGACCAATTTAAAAATAGAACCTTGGAGAATTAACAAGTGTGGGGAGAACTGTGTTAAGGTTGGGGAGCATGTAGGGAATACAGATTCCCGACTCTTCCTAAGTTATCAGGCAGGTGAAAGTTGGCGCAGCTACAGAAACGAGAGCCTTAGGTGGTGTTCATTTTCGTAAAGACAGTATGGAGAAGAGTAACTCACAGAAGAGCAGGCAGCACTGGAACTTTTGGTCTGCAGCAGCCTCCAACTCTTAATTCACCCTCCTCTTTGCTTCCCATTTTGGACAAGTTGGGGTGATCTCCTCCATCGTTCCTGCTGGTTTAGAATCACTCTAAAAACCACCTTTCTTTCAGAAATAGTAGACTCTACCCCGTCCTTGCTTTTCTCTCTTCCACATGTTAAAACCATGACAGCAAACAGCCCCTTTCTCCCAAGAAACACAAAAAATGTAAAATAGGGGTGATCAGGTTTGGGTTTACAAAGTACTGTCAGACACTTTGAGGTGATGCCCAAATTACTGTCTTCTAGATGAAGAATGAGGAGAAGTGGGTAGAAGTGGTAGCAGTGGGAATCTGGTTGCTTTTGTAAAGCTTTCCTAGCCGGCAGCAAATGAAATACAACAAAAAGAAGATGGTGCCTTGGTCCCCATTTTCCTGGGTTCCTTTCTTTAGGTGACAAAACAATGCATTGGAATGGTTTCCTGATGTACGTTCTCTACATGCAGGCCAGCTGTCCTAACACCATCCCTAACGCCTGCAGCTCTACTGTGGTGGGAGGGGAAGGAGAGAGCTAGTGGAATGTTCTATGCCCACATGGGGAAGTAGACCTGGGGCCACTACAAGAATGGAATTTTCACCGAGCTCTGGCTGCAGAGAGCCGCACTCTGCAAGCACCTTGCCTTGTCCACAGTCCAGACCCTACACAGAAACCAGGAACCTGGGGTGGTGGGGGGCGGGCGGGGAAGAGGGGCAAGACGATTCACATAAGCATCATGTCTGTATGCTGATAACTTCCAAATTTACTTCCCTGGCCTGAACCCCGCTCTTGGATCAAGGCACGTACAGCCAAGTGCCTAACTGATATCTCTACTTGTGTATCTAACAGGCATCTTAAACTTCACATAAGTGTGGTAGATCTTTAAATAACAATCCTCAGTGAATCAGCCTCCCTCCATGTTCTTTTGCAATGCGAGTTTACTGCTCCTCCGACTTTTAAGGCATTGCTGTTTCTCTGACAGCCATTGGAATCTTGATTTGCTTTGTGACTTGCTTTGGCCAATAGAACCATTGTGTAAGTTCCAGAGCTTAGGCCCTAAGAGGTCTTGCAGTTTCCTCACTGGCCCTCTTAAAAGTCAGCTGCATGTAAGAAGCCTGGGCTAGCATCCTTGAAGATGTGTGTTCACATGGAAAAAGAGGCCCCGGAATCACATGGAACCATCCCAACATTCAAGCCTCTAGGCAAACAAAAGTCAAAGGCAGCACAACCAGCAAAATGAGAAGACTAACCATCCAGTTAACCCACAGAACTGTGAGAAATTAATAAATCATTGTTGTCTTAAGCCACTAAGCTTTAGGGTGATTTGTCATTCAGCGGTGGACACAAACAGAAATCAATACACAGAAGTGGGATACCGCCATAATTAAAACCTAAAACACGTGGCATTGACTCTGGGACCAGGCAGCAGACAGAGGTTAAAAGAGCAGCAAGAAGACTGTAAGTAGAGGCTGGATAAACAAGGAAGAAATTGCAATTGGACACTGGAAAGGATCACTGTCATACAGTGGGGGATAATTTATGAAATGGGCACTTGTTGTACTTAAGATAGAAAATGTACCTACTGAACTTGTTGGAGGTGGGGAAGGAGATTTCCAGGCAGAATGCTGGAAGTACCAACAAGTCTTTCTCAGCTGTAGATGATAAGGTATTGCAAGAGAAAGGAACCAAAGAAGGACTATTCAATTGGCAAGAAAAATTTGAAAGAAAAATAATACAGACGGAAACAGTTTCCAGCCAGAAAATTTTTCACCAGTGGTAACTTAAGAGAATGATTGGACAGCAGGGACTCACCCTGGCCGGTGAAATGACTCAGGGATTTGAAAAGTGCAGGGCAACAACTCACACAAGGACAATGGAATTGGCTGATTGTTACGCAACTGTTGGCATTTTACAGAGATAAGGAAAAGCA
This sequence comes from Pteropus vampyrus, assembly GCF_000151845.1. Taxonomy (NCBI): domain Eukaryota; kingdom Metazoa; phylum Chordata; class Mammalia; order Chiroptera; family Pteropodidae; genus Pteropus; species Pteropus vampyrus. The sequence continues at coordinate 213,293 of NW_011889398.1, forward strand.
GTTACCAAACAATTGAAACTAAGTGTGAAAGCTAGAGAGGCTTTTTTGGTAGCTTACAAAGAGGTCCTTATCTCCTGCAGCAGGACAGTAGTAAAGCATGAAGATCCAACTCAGAAATTAATAGAGATCAAAGCTTCAAAAACGAACTTTCAACTGAGGTGGGTAGCTAGAAACTTCAGCCGAGGTAGATCCGTCATGCCAAAGTCAGGGCTCTGGTTGAGAAAACCTAGACTGGAACCTTGACACATGGAATGGGGACATCTGGTGCCTTTGAATGGTGGACATCCCTGAAAATGTTGGTTTTCCATATAAAGGTAGCCCACCCCTCCCCATTAAGAGCCAGCACTACCTGCCCCCCAAGAAAGACGATGCAGAAACTCCTCCCTAAAAGGTGACAGGGATCAGGATCTGCCCCTGTCTCCTCTTCTGGCTCCCAGGATGATAACAAGGGCCAAATCACAGAAAATCCAGCCAAAAACATGTTGGACCACATAAGGGAGAGAAGGAGCTAAAACCGAGCATGTACAAGCAGGAGCGGAGAGGCTGCTGTAGACTGGATTTTGAATGTGCTTGCTCAAGGGTACAAGAATATGAAACTGAATAAGAAAGAGTTTATTAACTTGGGGGCACTCTCTTGGGATGTGGGGTTACACTCCAGCAAGGCCCCCTGGGATGGTTCAAATGTGTTTTCAGTGCTCCCACAAGCCTGGAAAAAGTGATGGTCTACATTGAGCAGATGTGAAATGGCTGAATTGCCACATTGGACAGTAGAGGAAAGGATTGAAAAGCTTAGGGAGTGGACACACGGGGATGGCTCAAGTATAGGAAGACCACCATAGGATTAAGTGCCATGGAAGATCTAGAAGACACGCCATTCACTACAGCCATTAGGAGCATGCTGGTGAGAGTGGCACCAGCATCACTACTCAGTGGTGGCTCTCCTCTCCAGCCCAGGGATGAAGGGAAGAGAGGAAATCACAAAACTGGGATCACTGATTGCAATGGATGTAATCAACTCCCTTCTCCACTGCCATCAATAGAGGCCAGGAGGCAACAACATAAGCCAGAGGGTCACAATTATCTTAATGACCAGCAAGGTTGAAGGGCCAGCCAAGGGGGCTTGACCCACAGAAAACTGGGATGGTTAATAGAACATGATGTCCCTAGGGACAAAATAGATGGGCATCCCACAATAGAGAGCATTGTTTAATATATATAATCAAAAGAATACAAGACAAGATGAGCAGGAGGTTGAGCACTGTTGCCTCAACAAAACAAAAAAGCACGATCCCTTGATGTGGAGAAATTGAAACCTTTGTGCGCTGTTGGTGGGAATGTAAAATGGTACAGCCACCATGGAAAACAGTGTGGCAGTTCCTCAAGAAGAAAAATAGAAACAGAATTACCATATGACCCAACAATTCCACTCTTGGCATATTTCCAAAGGAACTGAAAGCAGGATCTTGAAGAGGAATTTCCATACCCAAGTTCATAGCAGCATTATTCTCAATGGACCAGAGGTGGAAGCAACTCAGGTGTCCATCAAAGGACTAATGAATAAATAAAATGTGGTACATACATACAATGGAATACTATTCAGCCTTAAATGGAATAAAAACCTTGTCATGTACTACAACATGGATGAACCTTGAGGACATTGTGCTAAGTGAAGTAAGCCAGTCACAAAAGACTGTATGATTCCACTTGTCTGAGGTATACAAAGCAGTCAGATTCATAGAAACAGAAAGTAGAATGGTGGTTTGCCAAGGGCCGGAGGGAAGGGGAAATGGGAGTTATTTTTTTAGTGGGTACAGAGTTTCAGTTTTGCAAAATGAAAAAGTTTTGGAGCTGGGTTGCAAAACTTGTGAATATGCTTAACACTACTGAATTGTACACGTAAAAATGGTTAAGACGATAAATTTTATGTTACGTGTTATTTACCACGGTTAAAAATATTTTTTTAATCGCTTTGAAAAAGGTCATGATTCCTTGCCCAGTTCTTAGACTCGAACTGTTTTCAGACCTGAAATCTACTGAATGGAAAAGTGGCCAAGTCCCCAAGAGGAAAGACCCAGCAAAATCACAGCACGTACGTCTATAATAATTCCACCAGTCCTTCTCCCAAAGGGATTCACAGTCACTTACCCGGGTGATTGTAAACTAGGGGAGGGAAATATCCAGTAGAAGACAGGGTTTGAAATGATACTGATATTCAGAGGCCTGAGGTGTCTGTGGACACCCATCAGGGATGGGATGTAAGCCAGGTCAAAATGGAATTCTGGCTGAAGTCTACCTTACAGTGGTTCCACTGGGTCCATGGCCCCACCTGGTGGTCACTGCCCCAGTCTCTGAATGTGTAACTGGGACTGACATATTTGGCAGTTGGAAAAGCCCCCACATTGGGTCTTTGGTTTATGTGATAAGAGCTGTCACAGTGGGGAAGGTCAAATGGAAGCCTCTGAAACTGTACCCCTCTCCATACTCCCCATCCTCCAGACAAAATAGTAAGTAAAAACACAATATCCCATTTTAGAGGCAAGACAGAAATCAGTGCCACCCTTAAGAAGCTCAAGGATGCAGGGATACTTGGTCTCTATCACACCTCTGTTTAATTCACCTGTATGCAGGAAACAGAGGGGTCCTGGACAGTGACTGCAGACTACTGTCAGCCCAGTGAGATGTGATGTCATTGCTAAAGCACATAAATATGGATTCAAGTACATCACATGTGGCCACTAACTTAGCAAATGCATTCTTCACCCCAGTCAGGAAAGAGGATCAGAAAGCGCATTCACCTAGTTTTCCCCCCAGGCTCCAGTAACTCTTCCAATCTATGTCATGATGTATTCAGAAAAGATCTAGCCCATCTGGACAGCCCACAAAATACCACAGTAACATTATGACATTATACTTATTGGGGAGAATGAGCGAGAGGTGGCTAGTACCTGGAAGCCTTGGTAAGACACACATGCTCAAGAGGGTGGGATATAAACTCTATGAAGATTCAGGGAGCTTCTCCTTCATTAAATTTGGGGGTTCCAGTTGTCAGGGGTGTGCTAGGACATCCCTTCTAAAGAAAAGCCAAATTGCAGCATCTTCCATCCACAAAGAGGGAAACACAATGCCTGGTGGACCTCTTCGGTCTGGAGACAACATGTTCCACCCCTGGGCATACTGCTCCAGCCCATATGCTGGGTGACATGCAAGGTGATGGCTCCGAGTGGGGCCCAAGGCAGGGATATCGAGCCTGAGCAGCAAAAGCAGGAAGAGCAGCTACTACACAACGGAGTATGTATGGGACTAAGGTAACCCACTTGGCCGCCTCTTTGCACTCTGTTGCCTAAATGTGACACGAATGGCCAGCTCAGCCCAGCCTGTGAAGATTAAGGCTATCAGGGGCTCAGACCTCCTCAAGAATAAGCATTTGGGTCACGCCACCAGATAATCCGCCAAGTCGAGCAGAGAGGAAGAGTGGCATGTAGAGTGGATACTGGAGCAGAGAGACACAGTCAGTTACCAGTCGCAGCCCCAAGACCAGCCACAGCAGCAGCCTGTGGTTACCCCTGGCCCTCCCTTTTCTAAGTCCCTGTGGGAAGAGGGCTCCCTGGAACCCTGCAGGAGCTATCCCCTCCCGTGTGGGTAGAGAAGTGGCCAGGGAGGTGCTAATTAGCTGCATGGAGCACAGTCAGCCGACAGCTTCCAACTGTTAGCACCTTCAGACTGAAGTCTACCTTACAGTGGTAGACTTCAAGGTCTGACTCAGTTTTTGAAACAAAGACAGCGCAGCGTGAGGGGTCTGGACATTTCTGCCCAATGGGAACTCCTCCCATGGATGGCTTTGCTCTGGAGTTCCCCAGTGGATTGCCCAAGATTTTATCTGCATTTCAGTCTGAGGCGCCCCCTGCTGGATCCTGCTTCCTCTCTCCTTTCCTTTCATAGGCATCATCCCCCTCTTCCACCTCTTACATTTCTGACTCCTCAGCACCTGCTTCCCAGAGAACCCAACTGACATCCCCTTTCTTCCTCCTGCCCTCCTCACTGCTGATGTCTAATCCATCAGCAAGTCTTTTCGGGTCCACCTTAAAGCATGTCTAGAATCTGACCATTTTTCTGCCTCTCTTCTGCCAGGCCCTCAACGGAACGGTCCACACAGTCTCCTGATGGCCTCTCTTCGTGCGTCTCCTCGTCCCCACTCAGCAGCTGGAATGTCTTCTTAAAGCAATTCATGTCACTTGCCTACTAGAAACCATCCGAGTTTCATGTCCCTCTTAAAATAAAAATCCAAACTCCTTTCCATGGCAAATAAGGCTGTTTGTCATCTCACCCACGCACATCCTCACCTTATGTTGTCCGGATCCAGCCACACGAACCTCCTTCCTGTCCTTCAAACACACCAATCTCGCACCTCAAAGACCTCCGCCCCTGCTATTCCTACTGCCTAAAAGACACTCTAGTTCCCAACCTTAAAATCTTTTCAAATGGCAGCACCTCTGAGAGCTCTTTGCTGATGACTCTGCCTCGAGAGAAACGCCCCTTCCAAAGGAATTCTTCCTGATCATATCATTCTATTTGCTTCCCTCACAAATCACCACAGTCTCATTATTTGCCTCATTTGCCTTTTTATTATCTGTCTCCCTGAGTAGAAGATAAGCCCTACAGGGGCAGGGCCTTGACCTGTTCACTGGCGTCTCCTCAGCACTCTGCACACAGTATAACTCCATGATTTTTTTGTGTAATGAATGATTAAATGAAGTCTTACCTAACCCACCCACACCTCCGCCACAGTCACCTCCACTATTTAGTTCTGTTGTAATAATATTTCAGTGGTCCATTATAGTTTTTAAATAGCACATTCTTATTTGCTATTAATAGTTTTTATACATGTTATTTATTTGGTTTTTTGATCTTAAGAATTTACCCAATGAGGAAAATAGGGCAAGGATGACCCCCAAACAGAGGATTAAAAATACTGAGGGGCTGAGAGAAGTAACCAAGCTAGAAAGTGCCAAAATCTAAATCTAAACTCGGGTTTCCTGAAATGCAATGATGTCTGACACCAACTACCAGAGTCAGGCCAAACTTCACAGGTCAAGGGTATAGTCTTCCGCAAGGCTGTCCTCACTTCAGATACCAGTCACAAGTTCAAGGCCCCACTTCCCCCCTCAAGGTTGAGAATTTGCTAGAACTACTCACAGAACTCAGCAAAGCACTGCGCTTACAGTTAAAGTTTTATTATAACAAAAGTCTACGGATCAGAACCAGCCAAAAGAAGAGGCACATCGGATGAAATCTGGGCGGGCCCCAGACACACAGCTTCGTCATCTCCTGGCAGAGTCCTGGATGGTTTCACCCCTTCCCAGCTACAATGTGTGACAATACACAAGAGAGACACCAACCAGGGACGCCTACCTGAGTCTTTGGTGTCCGGGGTGTTTACTGGGGCTCAATCCCATGCTGCTCACATCACTGACCTGTGTTCCCCAGCTCCCCTGGAGGTCGGAACTAACATGGCAGGTTCCAAAGGCCCCACTGCAAATCACACGGGTAGGCTGTCCAGTGGCCAAACGCTCCAGACAAATAAAGTCACTCCTGTCAGGTAGGACATTCTCAGGGCCCAGAGATCGCCTCCCCGCAGCCAAGGGCAAAGGCCAGATCTCTCTTTGGGTAAAGTTAATTCTTCACTATACAGAGGAGTCTCGCCCTTCTCTGTTTTTAATTCCAAATCTGTTCAATTGTTGACTTCTAAGTCCGTGACCCATCCCTCGTTTTAGAGTCTGCTTCAGGTCCCATGTTGCCCTGAGAAGGGTGAGAAGACCAACAGCTCAAATAGCCCCCAAAAAGCAAGAGGACAGAAGTAAGCAAAGTCCTTATTATCTGAGAAATATGCTGTTTACATAGGAAATTATTATAAATTCTTTTTTTTTTTTTTTACATGATGTTGTTGAAATAAGATCTAGTAAATATATCTGTTAATGAGGAAAATACCAAAACCATGCCGGGCAGTGACATCCAAGTAACATAACACTGTAATCTGTCTGACATTCTTTGACGGTCTCCTACAACACTGCAGCCTATAATTTCCTACAGATTAACATGCCAAGAAAATGTCAGTTACTTACAGGAATATAAAAGTCAGATGATTTTCACTGATGTGGGGGGAGTGGATTACACACATGGCTATGTGTATGTGTGTCTTCTTTCTCCACTTTTGACAAAAATTGATTGTAATTTATTACTCTGGGTAAAAGGTATCATCATGCTGTCATTAAAAACCATTTATTAAGTAGCCAAATTTGCAAAATATGTTTTGTCTTTGATTGTAACCATTTGTTTACTTTTCTCCCAACTAGATGGTGAGGAGTTTATAAAAGTACTCAATAAACATTTTTTAGTGAATGTCTACATAAGGTTATCTAATTTGAATTTTCAAAAATGAGAATTACACAGCACAACAAAAGCCATAAAAAAGCATAGCAACAATATGGAAGCATAAAAAGACACAGAAGTTGCTGACTGGCAGGCCAGGCTCCCATTCTGGCTCTGGGTAAGTCTCAATTCCTAAATCTATTTCCTCATCTGCAAAATGGAATTACTCAGATTTGCTCTACTTACCTCATTGGGTTATTGTAAGAATCAAATGAGTCCATGGATTTTAATGTGTTTTGCAAACTACAAAGTATCTTGCTAATAGTATTTATTTTTTCAGTGTAAAATTATTTTTAAAGTGACATGAATTTTACTAGAATGTAAAATGTGATTGGGGAAACAGACTGAAGAATTCCCAGCCCAGTCAAATTGGCAGCAGGCACACTACCTCTCAGCTCGTCAGTCCTGCAGTATTCTGGAGGGGACCTATTCCTGACCTTTGCTGCGTGTTATTTATGTGTCTTCTCTGAGTCTGTTTCTTTATGTCAATCTCTCTGAGCCTCAGTTATACCATCCATTACATGGGAATAAAACATGCCTTATGCCAGATAGTTTGCTGGGAAGCTCAAATTAGATCATTGTTACTAAGGTCTCTTTGTCAGCCACCGAATACTATATGAATGTAAAAAAATCTGGTAATATTTTTCTAAAGGTGATGAATTTTCAGGAATAGTTCCAATAAAACACACAGGCTGAGCAGACACATTCCAGGAAAGAACAAAATATGCTTCACTGTCTTGGGTTGGATTATATATTGCCTTACAAACTCCACTCTGGCAAGGCCTTGGAAAAAAGTAAAATGAAACACGGGCCTTTTCACATTCATTGGCTTATTAAATCTTCCCAACACTTGTGCCAACCAGGAATTCCGATGCCCATTTTACTGATGGGGGAACTGAAGCTTGGAGATGTTGAGACTTCCCCAAGATCATGCAACTAGCAAATGGCTGCATTTAAATCTAACTCTAACAACATCAGTGGGAGAAGACAAAGAGCGGAGGGCAGTATCGTCAGGAAGAGACCCAAGTTTTCTGGTTCACAGCTATGGCAGCCTCATTCCCTGAAAGATCTTTAATCGGCGAAAAAGTGACTTTGGCCAGCTTCAATCCCTCCCTGCTAGAAACGCCCGGTTCTTAAGTCATACTCCGATTCCGCATAGACTCAAAGGTCTGCATTAACACCCGATACTCTCCCACCTCCACCATTGTAAATATGTTCACCTCAGGCTTTAAGCAGGTCAAGAGAAGTTCCTCAGTCACGAAAATGCTGAGGGTCCCCATTTATGTATAAACTTTTTTTCCAACACCTAGAATTCTTTCTTCATTAATTCATGTCTCTTCTCTAAAATCTAATTTAAATACCAAAAACTGGAAACAACCCCAAAGTCCATCAGTTTGAAGATGAACTTAAATAAATTATAACATTCATTCGATGGACTATTAAGCAATTATTTAAAAAAATGAAGAAGATGTAGCAAGACTGCCAAAATATCCATCCTACTTCTTAAATCTAATTCCCTTCCTCCCACCCTCCCCACCATCCCACTCCCCCACCTCTCCACCCCTCCCCACCACCTCCCCGCCTCTGTCCCAGACTAACTGCCAGGGGCTGACTGTGTTTTGCCCCTAGAGACAAAAATCTAGAGGGGGGAAGATTTTTTTTACATAATTATTTTAAAATAATAACACCTGGTAGCTGGAATATTTAGTTCAATTGAAAGCTATCAGAAGGCACATTACCAGTCACACCCATTTGCAAGCCATGTCTTGAATTACAGAATTCTTTGAAGGTCAATTTTGAGTTGTTTGCCCCGAGTGCCAACATTGAGATTCATAGTTCTGCCCCTACAGGTTCAGGCCATCAACCCTTCTTCCTTCAACTGTTCCAGAAGTCTTCTAGTGAGTCTCTGGCTCTGCTGTTTCTCATCCTCCCTCTTCCAGAATCCTGCAGCAGTCTGCAGGGGATCTACTCTTGCCCTCTGCTGTGTGTTATACATGTGTCTTCTCTGAGTCTGTTTCTTTATGTCAATCTCTCTGAGCCTCAGTTACACCATCCATTACATGGGAATAAAACATGCCTTATGCCAGATGGTTTGCTGGGAGGCTCAAATTAGATCATTGTTACTAATGATTTAGATCAGAGTGATCTAAATTCAAAATCTGATAGGCATATTCCTTATTATCCTTGAGTTAACATCTACTTCCTGTAACACAGTAACAGGGCCCTCTGGATTCTTTGGCCTCTCCCTCGCCCCTTACTAGATCCTCAGGGCCCAGCCCCCTGCTCTAAACTCCAGCCATACTGTCCATGCACTGAATTTTCTCTTCCCAGTGTTCTCTCTGGCCTCTAATTCTTATAGCTGCCATTTGCTCTTTGGGAACCCCCACTCCCAAACTTGACTACAGAGCAGTGACCCAAGTGTATGCATTGCTACAGGCTCTCTCTCTCATGCATATGCTTCTCCTGTTGGAACAAGCATCCTTTCAATTGAAATAAATCCTGTCTGGTTTAAGTAGCAGATGGTTAAGATTGCTATCTTCTAAAAAGAGAAAGGAATCCTATACAAATAGAAGATGAGAAGAGATCAAATGTTAAGGCCAAGAACTAACTCCTAACAGCCATGGAGGGTTGGGGAGACTCAAGTTCTTTACAGCAAGACCTCAACAAGGTCCCCTCCTGTCCTAGACTCAAAGTTCTAGCAATCTAGACTTATCCTCACATGTGTGATGAACATTCAAAGCCTACCCAGAAATCTGTGAATCCACTTCCCCTCCCACCCCACATCTCTCGCCTCCTGCCAGGCTTTTATTTTGATGTTCACCAGGAGAACTTCCTGGGTGTGCATGCTCCTACAGAGAGCACGTTTAAAGGCTTCACATTTGGACTGAAGGATGTGAATTTGTCCATGTAAGTCCCCCAGCAACACAGAACAGACCAGATTTTTCTGGTTCTTTTATACTGTCCACACCATACCCATTCTTCAAAATCTGTCACACTTCCAGAAAACTCTAGTTACCAATGAACTCTCCCAGCATGCAATGGCAATTGATTATTCAATTTACACTTAATTATATCTTGTCCTGAATTCTTCTCTAACAACTGCAAGGCACTTTTGACAATAATCAAATAGGAAAATACCAAACTAGGAGTAAAGAGATCTAGCTTCCAGCCAGGAGTCTGCTACTAATACTCTGTGTAACCTTGAGCAAGTCACCTTTCTGGGTCTCAGTGCTCCCTGCAGAATAAGGGTAGACTGCTGATCTCCAAGGATCTTCCACAGTCTATGAGTCTACAACTCTGAGCTCCTTGAAGTTCAGGAGCACAGGCCACATCATTTCTCAAGGCTCGACGCATAATGGGAGCTCTATTAATTACCTGAATAAAAACCATCGATGAAAACACTGCCTGGCCCTTGACCTTCTATATCAAACCAACATGCCACAGATGTGTCTTCCCTGAAGAGCTCTCTCAAAGTCTACAAGTGAGTCTACAACTTCACTGATACAAAGCTAATAACTTTCAATACCTTGTTCCACTGGAAAGTTATTCCTCAGCATAAACTTAAATCTCTCCAGGTCAACCTTCAAGAAAACTAAGAAATTAGCAGTAATTATTTAAATCAAATGGGCCTTATTTCTCCCACCCCACTATTCCTTTTTGCTGCAGCACTTAGATCCTAGTTCAGAAAACAAACACTAATGCAAACCACTAATTTGTCAGGGACACTGCCTCAGCCCTACTGCTCAGACCCAGAGTTTCCACTAAGTAAGCCAAATGATTATGCAAATCACTGACACCCTAAGGCAACAGATAAACAAAAACAAACACCTTTTCAGAAATTTCACTTAGAAAACCAGGTATAATGCAAAAAGAAAAAAACTAATATTCTAAGCTTTGGGGGATGTTGGGGGTATAGAAGTCTCAAGAGCTGGCTTCGGAAGGGCACTGCATACCAGACAACAAGGTACAGGAGCCTCCCGGCTGTTTTGTCAATGAAACCTCTCAGACTGGCCACACTACTTCGCTTGTCCCGTAAAGCAGTGCTTTACAGAACTCTCAGCTAGCGGGAGCAGTGAACCCTGCGCCATTTGTCTATCAACTTCTTCAAAAAGAAAAACCTCCTGCACAGCTGTCTTGTTTTGCATTTTCTATTTTGTACTTCGGAACACGTAATGACAAGCAGAGGAGGCGAGGGGCTCTTTTAAAACTGTAAGAAAGAAGAAATAAAAAGTGGCCAGAAGTCTCTGCATTCAGCTACTGGAGCAAAGTTTACAGACCATAGAAACTAGCACTAATTTTAAAAAGTCAGTCCTGAGCACTAGAAATCAACAGTAAGGCACTCTTCAGGTTTGGGGTACAGAAATAAGACTGAAGAGCCAATCCATCCCTTCCAAATCAAACTCCAGCTTTCCAAAATTTGAATGGAAAAATCTTTTCATATGTGAATTTCACCTAAATAAATTTTTAAAAACATTTTCATATATAATCAACTCGATTGACACTACTATAGGAAAACAGGAGCAGATAATCCAAAGCAGTAAATAGTTCCCAAAGCATTTTTTACTACATATTGGTATGTATATCCTCTGAACATTTTACAGAAAATTTATCTTTGTAGTTTTATTTTTCTTAAAATAATTGCTTAGTATTAGTAGTTTATACCATTTGAGCCCTCACACATTTACACCACAAGAAAGCAGTTCAAAAGGACTGAAACTAAATGTTTTCCTCAAATAACATTTAAAAAAAACCCAAACTTTACATATTGAAAATTGGTGTTTAGAAGATTATTTTAAAAGAACTATCAACACTGTTCATTAAACATATATATATATGAGTTCCAGTCAAGATAGTGGAGTCCCTGGTCTTTTTGAAGTTTACTCTGGTGTCTGGTGTCAGCTATGGATCCAGTTTTATGTTTTTCCAAATGGCTGAAACTATTGGTATATGATAGGAGCTAATATCCCCTGAAAAGTTTGGCAGGACTTATCTATAACCATTGCACCTTGGAGCTTTGAAGATAGAAGACTTTTTAATTATCATTTCAATTTCTTTACTGGCTATTGGTCTATTCGAGTTTGTTGTTTTCTTTCTTGTGCCAATTTGACATTTTATATTGTTTTCTAGAACTTTATACATTTAGTCTAAGTTTTTAAATGTATTGATGTCAAGTTGTTCATTAATTTTTTTAATATTTTAATCTATGTTGTGTCTATACTTATTTCCCCTTTTTCATTCTGTATTTTATTCATTTGCATATTTTTTTAGCACTCTCACCAGGTTCGTCTAGCTTATTAAGGCTTTCAAACAACTAGTTCTTTTTTAATTCTTTTTTAAATGTCTTTTTCACTGGTTTCCGTCTTTTCAACTCCCCTCTCTTATTTCTTTGAATCGCAACTGTATAGCGCTTTCCCAAATTATTGAACAAGGTTATCAGCTTCAGATTAAAGAAAACATGAATAAAGGTGGCTTAAAGAAAATAAATAAAAGTCTTAATATATCAAGAACTGAAAATGATAAGAAAAAACAGAAAATGACCAGTAAATAACAACAAATAGGAAATAAATATAAATATGAAGACATGTTCACACTTGATAATAGTAATCAAAGAATTGATATTAAAACAATAAAATAACTTTTTTTGTCTCCTAATTTAGCAAATTTTAAAAAATGAGACTAGTTTGGTGCTGGCGACAGCTGTGAAATGGGCACTCTCACACACTGATGACAGTAGGAACAACCCTTTCAGGAAGCAATTTGTCAAAATATATCAGGACCTTAAAAAATGTTCATACTCTTCAGCTTGGCAGTTCCACTTTGAGGAATTGTACCTGAGAAATATAATCTTGAATATGAAAAAGAGTTTGTTTACAAGATGGTCACTGAAGTCTCAAATATGAAAAATGTAATAAATGTCTAGCCATGAACAAAGACACCACACTATTATCAGGTAAGCATTTTAAATGATATTTATGAACATTTTTAAATGCTTGTAATTATTATAAAAAGATAAATAAGTAATTATATTCCATGATCACAAATATTTTTTAAATGTGTTTAAAAGATTTGGAAAGAAATATACAGAAATACTTGTCTTTAGAATTATGGATTAAGTTTTTTCATATTTTCCAAATTTTCAAAGGGTCCTTTTCTTAATGGGAAAAAAATAGATCAAATTTAAATTTAAAAGCTACTGTCTTTATAGTGTGCAAGTGATGCCAGTGTGACTGCTAGGGTTAATATGAAGTCGTTTTTGAAAAAACTATATTATTTCACTTTAACTCAGGATCCAAGATGAAGTCTTTCTCCCTCCTTCTGCATCCCTAGAACCATGATTTAGCACTTTGGGAGTGTAGCATTTTATAATTATAGTTTAAAGTTTATACTAAATCTTTATACACATATACTTTCTCACTAGATTCCAAGCTTATTGAGAGCCAAGATTATATAGTTTTTTTTGCAGTAAATTTAGCTCCCCACTCCCTACCCCTTCTGCATACAAATCAGAACTTCTCCACGACTATTTGTTTCTCTAAATGGTAAAGAGCTAGTCATTAGATTGTGTGGCCAGTGAAATAATCAAATATAATTGACACTAGGGCCTTTCACTGCCCTGCAGTGTAAAAAGGGTTTACAGTACGGAACTACTACACATAGTATATTACTTCTCTTACTATATTAGTCAGACAAATAAATGCCAGATGACCAAAAAAAAAAACAAAAAACAAAAAAAAACCCCTCAATTCAGAATGTCAATAAATAACTTCTTGGCCATTAAAATCAACCCATTTGAGACCTACTTAGCAGTTCTAGGGATCTTCATATTATTCCTATATGTCTAAGGGTCTGCCCGGTCCCAGTCTATCTCTCAGAGTTTTAGAAACTCTCATGTCCCATCAACCCTGGCACCGCTCCCACCATCTCCAAAACCATAAGATATTTATCCAATCCCATGACTCATCCAACTAATTGCATAATTTTGGGTAATTTATGTACTTTTAAGGTTGAGATTCCCTCTTCTATAACTTAGAGCTAAGCAGCTTGCTCTAAATGGCTTCAGTGGCACATGTGGCCACATGTGGCTATTGAGCACTTGAAATGCACCTCCTGCAAATTCAGTTATGCTGTAAGTGTAAAATACATATCACGTTTTCAAGCCTTAGTATAATAAAATAATGTAAAATATCTTGTTAATAATTTTATATTGATTACATTTTAAATAATGACATTATAATATATAAGGTAAATATATTATTAATATTAATTTCACTAGTTTTTAAAAACTTTTTAAAATGTGGCTAATTTAAAAATTTAAAAATTCAAATTTAAAAATTAAAATTTTTTAATTTTAAAAAGTAGCTCATGTTATCTCTCTATTATACAGCTTGAATTAAAGTATTGGAAATTACAGGACTTCAAAGATCCCTCCTTCCAGACTTAAACAATAAAATTTTTCCAAACTGTTCAGGTTCAAAATTCTGCTCTGCCATTTACTAGCTCTAAAACCTTAAACAAATTACTTAAACTCTCTGTGCTTAGTTTCCTCATTGGTAAAAATGGAGATGATGATGATAACAGTACCTACCTTACAGGGTTTATTATATGGGTTAAATGAGTGTATACATGCAATGCACTTAGAACTGTGCCTGCACTTTAGTCACTAGTAATACCTATTTTCATTATCATTATTATTCACCATGGAGACCAATATCCCAAACTATATGTTTACTATATAAAATACCCAGATGAAAATAGGGAATATCGTGCATAATTCCAAATATAGGGTTGCTTATTATTAAGCGATATATTATAAATATCCAAGTAGCATAGTTCAATAAATTTCAAGCTTTCAGATGGATTGCGTTCTATCCATTCATTCAACTAATAAGTATTCCTTGAACCTCTACTATATTTTTACAAGTATAAACAAAAAAAGACAAAAATTGCTGTCTTCCTGGAGTCTACATTCAAGTAGAGGGCAGTAAAGCCAGTGACCAATAAAGTCAGTCTGAACTGCTTGGGTTTTTTTAGATGACTTATTCTTGGATATTTAAAAGAGACCTAAAAGTAAGTTAAAAATTATACCAACCCATTATTTTCCTAGTCTTTTCTCATTCCCAGCACCCTTTCAAAAGGAAGATAAACCTAATTGGTATTCTGCACCACCATGTCAATTAGTACCTGCCCAGACTTAGGGGTAGAGAGGCTCCAAACAAAGATGTGTTTAAGCTCATTGCTTAAACTAAATGAAGGGGTAAGAGTCAGAGAATTCTGTTCATATTCGTTTAAAAGTTTGAGAAAACATACAATACGATGCAACAGATTATGGGGTTTTGCATTTTTTAAACTTAGATTTAGTTGATAAGATAGCAAAAAATGAATATGTGCAAACTAGCAATTCCATTCTTACATGTATACACTAGAACAGGACTCAACAAACATTTTCGGTAAAAGGTCATATAGGAAATATTTTAGTCTTTGCAGACCATCCAAAGTCTGCTCTAACTACTCGCTAGGCCTGAAAACAGCCATAGACAATATTTAAACTAATGAGCATGGCTGTTTCTATAAAATTTTATTTATGGACACCAAAATTTGAATTTTCATGTAATTTTCACATCACAAAATATTAGTCTTCTTTTGATTTTTTAAAAACACTCAATAATGCAAAAAACATTCTTAGCTCCTGAGTCATACAAGAACAGGTAGAAAGGCTGTGGGTCAGGCCATCGCTTGCTGATTCCTGACCCAGAAAACATTTACACATGCACAAAAGCAGCTATGTATGAGACTGTACATAACATCATTATTTGTATTAGCAAATAACTGGAAACATTCTAAATATCTATAACAGGAGAATGATAAATAAGTGTTGGCATAACTAGAGCTACTTGTATCAACATAGATAAATGTTACGAACATAATGTTGAAGGGGAAACAAATTACAGAACACATACATGTCATTTATATAAAGTTTTTAAATATGCAAAAATTATATCTTATCATATATATTTAACATATGTAATAAAAGTATGAAGAAATATATGGGAACATTAAACATCAAACTCATTTACCTGGGCATGGATGGCAAGGCAGGAGGCAGGGAGAAAAGGATGCAATCTGAGAAAGGTACACAGAGGGTTTCAATTGGATTTTTGTTTTAAGCTGAATGGCAGGTTCATGGATGTCCACTCTTTATACCATGTTGTATATCTTAAATATGTAATAATAAATAAAAAGGAATGTGTAGGTTTAATGTGAATTTAGCAACTAGTTTATCCTGTTTTGGGAAATGAGCTCAATTTTTATTAAAATACCCTAAAACTTAGAATTGAGCCTGGATATCTTATACTAAAAAGACAAAAATAATTGTTTTATTTCTTTTTTAATTGTTTGTTTTTTTTAAACTGGACCAAACCTTAGGAGAAAACAGATAATTATACTGCATTCTTGCATAGTTGGCTAATGTAAATACCTTCATGCAACAAACTGGTTATTATTTATCTGTTTCAGAGAATCAAAGAGCTGAGTCAGACTCTGACTTGTCTAATGGTTCAATCAGCTTTGCCTGTATACTCTAAGTTCCCCTGCTCCAGACACAGCCTCCACAGCATTACAATGATCCACATGCCCTAGGAATAGCAACTTCACATCATCTGCTTCACAGAGCAAATAGAAGTGTAAGTGGCAATGACGTCAGTTCTTCTCTGTGTGAAAATTCTCCCCTTTCTCTGGCAAAAGTTCACAAGGCATCATTATAAAAAAAAAAAAAAAAAAGAAAGAAAGAAAGAAAGAAAAGAAAACTCTGCTTGCTCTGCTTTTACTAACTCCAGAAACAGTCATCATTAGAACTGTCTCTTGATCCGGAATCACTTAAATAGTTCTTTAAGGGTCTTCTGCAGTCACCTATCTTCAAGTTCCCTAAATCACAGGCTCCTTTTTAACTTCTAATACCCCCAAAGTAGTGACATCAGTTTCAACTGTTGGACAGGTCTGCCCTCTAGTGCTTATACTCTTTTAATAAAAAAAAAATTAATACTATCTGATATTATGCCACAAAAAGCCTGTCAAAAATTAAATAACAACCTATTAACCCAAGATTTTTCAACTTCACACTATTAACATTTGGGGCCAAAAAGTCTTTATTGCGGGGGCATTGTTGGATGTTTAGCAACATCCCCGCTCTCTACCTACTAGATGCAGTAGCACCCCCAACCCCAGCTGTAACAAAAATGTCTGCAGACATCGCCAAATGTCCCCTGGGAATCAAAATTGCCCCTGGTTGAGAAGCCCTATCTTAGCCTAAAGGTTGTCCAGAACATGCTCGTTAGTCCTGAAAATTATAAGCAAAAAACTCTTCTCTAGACTAATTCCTGTGAGAGGAGAATTTCATTTCTACATGAAAAATAAAAAATAGAGAATTAAGACTTTCAGCTCCCCATCCTCCCCAGATACCTGGCTAGTGGGAAATTCTTTACATCTATAATTTTCTGTTCCAGCTTTACTTCTTAAATATATTCTCTTCCTTTCCAAGGGCCCGGGAAACAAAGCTTGCACCTCTAGCAGAATGTAGGTGATATGGTAGGAAAATGTAGAGAGAACTATCAGTGTTTGTGCTGTGTTCTAGCAAAACTTAGAGGGTCAGCATGAACAATATGGGTAACCAAGAATCTGTACTGATCGTGAACATAATACAACAATTCTTATATCATAAGAAGTTTCAAATCTGGATTTTAGAAAGTTACATTAGGAGGGTTTATTCAGATCTGCTATGAATGATTATTCCTTATATAAATGCATTACGCCTATAATCCTGATTCTATAAATTTTAAAACCTACAAATGACTCAGGACTAGATATTTTAAAAATAAAAACGTAGCTTAGACTAGCATTGAATGTAACTTCCTCCCCTCATCAAATTTCTCACTTATTTGGTTTCACTAAAGAAATACACAAAAAATAAAAATAAATGAGAAATAAATAATTTTCATTCACTTACATGATTGAAAATGTATCACTTTCTCCTACACATTCAGAATTAATATTTTACTTAAAGAAATTGAAAGTATTCTAGCTCTACAAACTGTCAAGCTCTTATTGGCAGAATCTTGGAATGGAAATCCATTTAGCTGCACAGAGCAGTTTGTGATCACTCCCTGCCCTCTTAGAGTCTGCTGATTTACTGATTGTTTATATTGGTTTCATCCTAGCCTCTCTAATTAAATTCAATTACAAAGTCTTCTAATCATATAAAAAAGCAAGGCACAAACAGGTTTTAGGCTTTGATCTTTTAAGAGATATCCAAAGGATTTAGAATGTATGTTTAAAACTATAACATAGAAAAGTTCCATGACTCGAATCAAAGTAAAAAGCTAAAAGAAAACACAAAATCTGGAAAGATGTCAATTAGATTAGAGAGTAGAGATGTATGTGACCCAGTGATATTGTTTGAGAGTTATTTTGTGTAACTTTTTTCAGTTATATGAAAAGTCCAGGTTATTCTATAATATGCAATTATTTTAAAGCATCCAGAAACTTTTGGAAAAGCAATATTCTAGAAATTAGTTTATGTATTCATTGCTAATTTCATAGCACTTTAAACTCAGTGAAGGAAAATATTTCCTTAGGTTTTGATTTAAAGGAACTGGTAGGCAGAATAATTGCCTTATCCCTCCTCAGAAGTCCACGTCCTAATCCCCAGAACCTGTGAATATGTTACCTTACATGGCAAAAGAGATTCTGTAGATGTGATTAAATTAAGGATTTTCAGGCAGAAAGGTTATACTGTATTATCTGGCTGGGCCCAATACAATCACAAGGATCCTTATAAGCGAAGGAGGGAGACAGGAAAGTCAGAGGAGATGGGATGATGGAAGCAGAGGTCTGAGTGATGCAATGGCTGGCTTTAAAGGTGAAGGGGCTATAAGCTCAGGAATGTGGGTAGAGTCTAGAAGCTGGAAGAAGCAAGGAACAGATTCTCTGCTGGAGCCTCCAGGAAGAACACAGCCCTGCTGACCCCTTGATTTCAGCCACATAAGACCCATTTCAGACTACTGACCTCCAGAACTGTAAGAAAATTAATTTGTATTCTTTTAAGTGACTAAGTTTTTGGTAATTTGTTATAGCAGCAATAAGAAACTAATACAGGAATATTTCATTAATCTCTTAGTACTTTTAATATCCTGTTAAATCAGAATTTCAGCATTTGAATAATTATGTTTCATATTATTATCATGTTTGTGTTTTTAAAATGTGTGCTCTTTCTCTGACTGCTAAAAACTATCATGTTTTCATTAAAATATACTTACTATTTACCTTTAAGTAACATATCCCAAGATAAAATCTAAATTCTAACACACTACAGTGAGGAGCATCACTCTAGCATTGCAAGACAAATTTAGTGGACAGGATACATGCATTTAAGTATGTCTCAATAGCTACTTATATCATAAGAAATAAAATAACTCCAGTAGCCCAACCATACTGGCTGTTAAACAAATTGAAATTGGATTCAGAAAATAGAATCTGGCCTCAGAAGGCAAAAATTACAAAGTTAACAATGTGATTTTGATGTGACCCTTTCGCAGAAAGCTGAACTTTTTAGCAGTTGTTAATAGCAACAAATTAGGAGAGCTGAGCCTGATAAATTATGAAAAATGATTTTCAATATAGATGTATAGATATAAATAAACACGTGTGCATATTGTTTATATATGTATATGTAAATATGTATTGTTTACATATGTATATGTATATGTACATATTGTTTATATATGTATATGTAAATATGTACACACATGCACACATATTCTGTCCGTTGCAAGTGTCTGGGAGGACAACACTCCAACAACAATAAAGACACTTAGCACCCATTCTCAAGGACTCCTTGGAGAAATGGCTGGTTCTAAGAAAGTACAAGACAAGCCTGGAACATCCTGGTATTCCAGAAAGCAAGGGATTGTTTAAAGAATGATGGAGGCATGTCAAAAGGACACAGGAGCTTAGCTTGAAGGGTTCCAATGTGAAAATCAGAGAACATTTTGAACACCAAAATAAGGATACTAACTCATTGATTAAATAGGAAACTATGAGCTCATATAGATATTTAAAAAAAAAAACTGAAAGGTTTATGAGGAGTATGATCAAGGAAATACTTAATTGCAAAGAGAAGAAGACTAACTTTACAGTGGAGAATCTTGGAAGATACCACCTAAATCAGAGATCAAAGTAAACATCATCAGTAATGGGACAAATAGAAATTCTGTGCCACCTGATAAGATGCAACAAGAACACAACATCATTAATATAATATTGAATGTCAACTGCAATTTTAAAATATCCCCAAAAAGAACAGCATCCCTTCTACGATATTCCTCTCCAAAATGCATAACCCTAAAGCCTAATCATGAGGAAACAGCAGACAAATTAAATTAAGGGATATTCTATAAAATAAGCAGCCTAGAATTTTCAAGTGTCAAGGTCATAAAAGTTGAAGAAACACTGAGAAATTATTACAGACCAAAGGAGACTAAAGAGACATAACACAACTGGTCATGCAAAGCTGGATCCTTTTGCTGTAAAGAGCATTGTTGAGACAATTGGCAAAATTTGGTTGGAGTGTGAGAGTAAGACAGTATCAATGTATCAATTTAAAAGCCCTTATTTTTGATGGTGACATTTCGGTTATGCAGAAGAATGTCTTTGTTGGAAAGACACTAAAATATTTGAGGAGATTGGATATTACATGTGTAACTAAGTCTCAAATGGTTCAGGAAAAAAGTTTTTGCTACCATTCTTGCACGTTTTCTGTAGGCTTGTGATTTAAA
Organism: Pteropus vampyrus; assembly: GCF_000151845.1. Classification (NCBI taxonomy): domain Eukaryota; kingdom Metazoa; phylum Chordata; class Mammalia; order Chiroptera; family Pteropodidae; genus Pteropus; species Pteropus vampyrus. The sequence continues at coordinate 233,545 of NW_011889398.1, forward strand.
TTTAAAATATTTTTTAAAATGTAGTCACCTACTCAATGAGACCCTTACTAGCTACTCTAAAATGCTCATCCCAATGATATTTCATATTCTTTTTCCTGCTTTATGTTTTTTCCTTTGGCACAAACATTTTATTTATTTATCCAGTTTTTTTGTTTTGTCCAGGAGTATCTATAAGGGAAGGAATGTTCCTCTGTTTTATTCACTGCTGTGTTTCTGAGTGTTTAGAACATTGCCTGGAGCATCATAAGTGCTCAATAAATATTTAATGAATAAATGAATGGCTAAACCTATTAAATAAATAAATGTTTTAAGAAAGATAATAACCATTACAAAGACAGGTGAAGTAAAACTGTAACTCTCACCATCAGTGACAGCTTGTTAAAAGTCCTTTTGGAAAACAATTTGGCAATTAAGAGTCATAAAAGTTTTAATATCCTTTAACCTAGAAATGTCACTTCTAGGAATTTATTCTAAAGAACTATCCTAAAATATGGGAAAGCAATCATAGAGTCAAGCTGTTTACTGCAGTGTTATTTACATCAAAATAAAAAAAAAGAGAAAGAAATATACAAAAAACATTGGATAAATTATGCCATATCCACAGATTAAAATTCTATTTCCTTTGAAATTCCATGTTTTGAAATCCCATTTCATTTGAAATTCTAATAATGTAGGAAAATGCTTTTTTATATACTATTACAGGAAGAGAAAAAGATAAGCAGAATATGTATTTATAGCTATGATTACAACTAAATAAAAATATGCACTATAATAAGCAATTAATGTATTGTGGCAATTCTTAGTTGCTCTCTTTTCCAAATTGTTGGTAATATGGTTATAATTTATATTCTTGAAATACATTTATAATGAAAATATATTTTTTTAAACTCATCATAGATCAAATTAGCCAGATGTAGAAAGTAATTAACCATGAAACAAAGTAAAAAAGAAAAAAAATTAAAACCGATTTGAATCAAGTATGTTAGTAGAAGACAGTGGTTTACATGAAATCAAAAGAAGAATTTGGCAGTACTAGTCTAGTACTGCTGAGAAAGACGTGCTAAATACAACAAATACTAAAACCACTAAAAAGGTAGACTCTACTGTGGATCAGGGTAAGGTCATCATGCTTGCCAGGCCAATAAAATATTCCTCAAGACCATCTAGCACCCTCTGTTTTGATCCCACGCCCACCAAAGAGGCTTCTGATTAGTAACTTAGCCTCCCAGTTACTTTTTTCTAGGAAGGAAATATCCTCGACCTCCACGTGGCCACGAGTCCTTGAAATGTGGCTAATCTGAATTGAGATGTAAGCGCAAAATCTACCCCAGATTCCGAAGGCTTTGCATGAAAAAAAGTAAAATATCTCAGTAATAATTTTATATTGATTACATTTTTAAATTACATCATTTTTGAACTATTAGATTAAAAAATATATATTACTGAAATTAATTTTACCTTTTTTTTTAATATGGCTACTAGAAAATTTTAAATTACTTCTGTAGCTCAAATTTGTGGATAGTATTATTTATCTATTGGACAGCACTCATCTAGAATATTGAACGAGAATACTGCAGCCAATGTAAATATACAATTGACCTATAAACAAATAAGTTGAAACAGCTGTTTAGACAAGCACAAGTCTGTCCCTCAGAAACTGATCAACTCTGCACTGACGAAATCAAGCTCTGCTAAACAGAAGACCAGACCTTCACTGAAGTGAGCAAATCATGATTCTGGCATCCTCCAAGCTTCCTGGGCACAAGCTGTCAGCTTAGTCATTTCTCTTTACCTTCTATCATTTCTCTCTCAGCTCATAATCTGGTGTTTAGACTGTGTTCTTTGAGGGATAGGATGAGTATTATTAATCTTTGTTTTCCTTGCACTTAGGTGACTTAAACAAAGGTATTTAAAAGTCTCTTAAACAAACATTCTTCCACATTTTATGGTTTTGATCATAGCTATAGGCTTCCTTACCTTGAAAAGGATTTGTATATAACCTCTCCACTGGTGTCTTCTCCATCTGTTAATTGCAAATGACTCGCAAAGATTGAACACAGAAAAACCTGTAAAAAAGTAATTTAAAGTCATGTGGACTAAAAATAATGAAAAATATCTAATGTGAAAATTCATAACCATCATAGCGCACTGTATTTTGTTATGAAGGACAGAGACTTGGATCACAGAATTGATATTTCATCACTATGCAATGCCCTACATTATATTACCCCTTATTTATCCCTTAAGTCCAACAGCAACCTCAAGCCTAATATGGAATAGTGGTAGAAGGGAAAATAGATGACAGAAAAAGAAAAGGAGGTTTATCATGGGAACAGTATAATGCTTTGGCCTCATGACATAGACCAGATGGCAATAACCCTTTTCTCAGCAAGTAGCTCCTCAAAGTCCCACAGGTTGTAAAAACCAAATTCACTATCAACTTCTCCTGCTAATAATTATTTTTTAATACTGTGGCAGCATCAAAACAAAGACACATACGATCCTCAATATGTGATAAAAAACCTAAATATTTACTGTCAAAAGGAAAATCCTTTTCCGAGAAATGATATTATCCAACAGAAAACCCTGACTTCTTAAAATCCAGGTATGTTCTCGTCTCTTATTTTAGACGAAATAGATGGCCTTTGTTTTAACCAATTTTGTAGCTGTTTTCTAAAAGCCTTTGAAACTTTCTAAAAGCCCAAGAAACTACTAACATTCGTTTTACTAAAGTTATTCACAGTTGCTAATTCTATAGAAACATGAACCTATCCTTTAATATTGTTTTAAAAATCGTGTACACAAGAATTCAATGGTCTTCTCCACCTTCCGTGGCTCCAAAGAAACCTTTCTGATGTACAAGACAAACTGAGGCAAATATTTTCTAAAAGGCGACTGACTGACTGATTCCAGTAAAAAGTATAACATATGAGTTTCTCTTCGATAATTTGAGACACTTCTAACTACACTTCAGTTGCTCTAAAAGAAGAAAAAAAGTCCTAAACCTGCAAGTCGACCTTTACAAAATTTTCCCAATGGAACCATTCTTTCCTTCCAGCGGAGAGAAGAAAAAGGTCCTACAAATGTTAAAGCTCTTTATCATTTTACATGTAGGCTAGTGTGCAAAGTGGCCTCAGGCCAATCGCATTTCCACCTGACTGAAAAGTGACATAACACACGGCTGCTCATAGTTGCTAAATGGAATGCTTTTCATGAGTGTGGGACTAAGAATGAGAAAGAAGACAGACGCTCTGTAAATCGTTACGCGAGGGTTGTAAAACGTGTAAGAGCGAATGAAAATAAGGCAGGTCCCAGGGCCCTGACAGGCGAGCTCCAGCGCGCGGAAGCCGGGCGGAACGCGGGGAGGCGGAAAGCGGAGGGGGGATCGGGCGAACCTTCCACTGACGGTCGGCGCCTGAGCTCCGGCGCGACTCCGACCCTCGCCCCGCGCATGCGCAGCTTCAGTACTGAGCGTCGCGGGCGCGCGCCTGCCCTCGCTTATCTGGGAGCGGGGCAGGCGGGGCGGGGCCACGTGACAGGGAGCGCAGCTTTTCGGGCTCGATCCGAGGCGCTTCGGAAAGCGCCTTTGCAGAGCAATTCCAGGAGCCCCAGTTTGGCTGCAGGTCCGACCTCTTTCTAATCGCTTTGCTTCTCGACTCCGCTCTTAAATTTAAGAATCTGGTTTGGCAGAACTTTTTTGCCATACGTCCTCCCAGTCACGAGGGGACTTCCGGCCAAAATGGCGGCCTGAGCCAACAGCCTCTGAGGGGCTGGACAATTTGGCCAAGGTCACCTAGATAATTTTTTTTTTAATTAGGGTTCCATACGAAAGTGATTGGCGCTTTTCATGGCTGCAGTGTCATTTCTCCAGTCTGAATCCCTGTTGCTCTCCCCCCAGGACGTTCAAATCCTGTTCGAGGCTCCAGAATTATTGGAGCGCGCCCGGCCCTAAAAATAGTACCCTAGAAAAAGAAAAACCGCTTTATATCTCAGGGGTTGAGGGCTTGGGGCAATTAGGTAAATGTTTAAAGAGGCGAATGTCTCATAGGATGTGACACATAATTTACCTCAACATACCCCAGAAAAGCATTTCATTTCAGTTTAAGCATTTAAATAAAATCTCCAGATCTGTTTAAGCCTTGTATCAAGAACCTGAAGTAGTGACACTAGGATAAGATTACCTGCACGATGTTGCTGGTTCGCCCCAGAGGGGTGTGATGGGAAGAAAAGGCCCCGGAAAAACTCAGCCTTAAGGCTGGCATCCTTAAAGTGACAAGGGAATGGGGAAAAAGCAAAATGCATGAGGCTTAATTCTAGAGTTCCGATGCTTCGCGTACTGACGGCAACGGCGCGGGAACCTTGGCAGTGGGGAATCAAACAATACTGCAAAAAGATAAAATGCCAAACACGTCCAGAAAAAAAAAAAAAAGGAGGGAGGGAGAGAAAGAAAGAAAGAAAAGGAAAGAAGGAAGGAAGGGAAGGAAGGAAGAGAAAAGAAAGAAATTAATTTCCCTCCACATATCCTAATATAGATACCTAACACTGGGTAAAAACAAACAAAAAACTGTCACCTAAATCCTAGTCAGAAATTCTATTGACTTATTTCCTACAGTTATAAATCCTCAACGCGGCAGAAGTGAGTTTGTTCTTAACTCAGTCTTCTCAGGAAACCGGGGGGGGGGGGGGTGCGTGTGTGCGTGTGTGTGCGCGCGCGCGCGCAGCTAATAGCCCTGGACTTGCACTGGCTTCTCTGCCAGAGTTGCGCTGGGATGGTAATTGCCGCTTCTCTCGCAGACTCTCGTTTCCTCTGGTGCTGCTGTCATTGGTTCTTAAGTTTAGTTGCTTCAACTGCAGTTCCTCCCATTACAGTTAACAGATTTCTTCTACCGATCCCAGCTGTCTATATAAATGACGTTAAGCGCCAATGAACACACCGTTGCAGTGTCCTGGGTGCCAAGAGGACCCTGGGAGAAAATGCTTCCAGGTGGAGAAACCCGGTAGCCTCTGTGAGCTAATTCTGGGGCTGTGGAGTGAGTCTACCCAACAACAGTCACCATTAAAGTGGAGGGCACAGGTCGTGGCCTTCATCAGCAAGATGGTGCAGTCTGAGTACTTAATAGGAGAATCAGAGAAATAGAGGTGTCTTTACAGTGCCAAAGTAACTTTTTGAACAACTAGAGTACTGTTTTCGCCAGCGTTGTGTACCTATTTAGTGGCCTTTGTCAGTATTGACCAGTAACGTGGATGCGTCCATTTCATAAGTAACCAGGGGCAAATGATGCCTTAAAATTTAAATTATTTGTCAATAGTCATAATATTGAAAAAGTCATGCTTCCAATTCTTTCTTAATCAGAATTGCTTTTGCATGGTAGCTCTGCTTCAGGGTCTTATCACCCCCCAAAGTGGCTAGATTTGTATGAAATAATAGTATTTCACCAGTATGCCAAGTCTTTTTAAAGATTCTCCTGAAGATCAATTCATTTTATAATTTCCATTTTGTGGTATAACCTGTTCTCCTTCAAGTTACAGCTATCCAATAGACTAGTAGTAACACAAGTAGCTGCCTGGGGCCAAATTACTCAAGCCAAGATCTCAAATCTTAGGCTGATTAGTACATGAAAAAGGAATGCAGTAGTAGAATGCTATTATTAAGCAACAGCTGCAGAATATCATTGCATACAGTTCTAGGAACAACAGAGGGGAAATTTTCAGCAACTGGGATAAATGTCATCTGTTCCAAAGCCTCTCTTTAAAATACAGAACAAGGAATAACCATGCTTAAAGTGTTTTTGAATTAGTCTCTCATAGAATTACTTCATTAACACCTCCACCAAAACCTTTTAGTGCATTTCTACCGTCTTGAACCAAGAGGGGAAAGGCTTTGAATTTTTTAAAGATGTAAAACAAAAAATATCCTACTAATTTCAATAAACAATTCCTACAGTTGAAATATACTTCAATATTTTCCATCTCAGAACAGAATTCCCTAATTAAAATACTTTTCAATATTAAACTGTAAAGCGACCACAAAAATATTACTTAACATACTTGTGCCTTGACTTGTTAAAATACATTCCAGAGTTGTCTATAAATGAAACATTTTAAAAACCATTTATCACAAGAAAACCAAAAGAGAGCACAAAAAAATATTTTTTGATTCAGGTTTGATTTACTCAAGGTAAACATGCAAGAATTATGTATGTTTGTATTTACGTTATCTAAGAATTCTGAAGATAAACACAGTATAAAAACTCTGGATTAATTTTAGAAAATTATTGATGTACAATAGGTTTATAATCACTTTAGTTGACTATAGATGTTACTTCGACTATAGGTAATGATTACTTCAAATCTAAATACAAAAAGTGTTGGCTCGATTTGGAACTCCAAAAGGAAAATTAAAGAAATCCAGAATTTTTCTGCTTAGAAAGTTAAATAGGCAGATGAGTTAAACTTTTTAAAATTGTAATGTCTCATATCACATCCAAGTGTTTAAATGAGTTAACGTTCAAGCTGTTTGTTTTTAAAAAGGCTTTCACAAAAAAATAAAAAGACCTTCGGAGCCCCTAATGGTGGTGTTCAGAAAAGTGAATGTCATACACTGAAACTAATCATTAACAACAAATCTTCAATTTATTTGAAGCAATTCGGTTTCAAAAACTTTAAGTTACAGCAGTCACAGAAAAAAACAGGGAACAGTCAGAAACAATAAAAGAATAATCAGGAGTACTGCATTTTTTTGTTTGTTTGTTTTTAACACTGTCATGGCTTTATTCAAAACACAGTTGCACAGAAGTATTAACTTCAAAGTTTTTTAAGGAGAGTTTTGAGGATTTTAACACACTATATACATACTGCCATACAAAGAGCATTAAAATAGGACCAAAAACTTCTACAAAATATAAAACCCACCCTTACTTATTTGCATGAAAATACCACCCACAAAGCTAAATAAGTCTTAAAAAGTTATTTGGAGGCTCTACGTGTGTTTTCAAACCAAAGAACTCTAATTTTGATTGCACAATAAGATGATTGATAAGAAAGTCAATATATAGATTTAATTTTAAAAATAAGTATTTTATAATCTGGCATACAATGTGACAAAAATTCTTCAGGACCAAAACAGGGCATTTCAATTTTCAAAAAGGAATAAAGTATTAGCCTTTTGGAGATTGCAATCCTACCCCAACCCACCCCACCCCCACTAAACTTATCCCAAGAGTTTTATGTCGGTTGTGCAACTTTTTTAGTTTATCCACAAATAACTTTCTAATTTTCACTTTAAAACCCCAAGTCACACATTTTTAAACTAAAAAATTACTATACTCAGTAATTTAAATGTGTTCAAAGTGTAGAAGTGTAACTTCAATTAATTTGCTGACACTAATTTAAGAAACACATATTCAAAACAAAGTGGGAAAAAAATTTAGAGCCAAGATTAAAAAAGCAATTGCCTAGAACATGGAGCCTCTACAACAAAAATGGAGATGTACTTGTCTACTCATATTATATTTAGTAGCCATATAAGGAAACACACACTCATACTTATCCCAAATATTTTTCTATTTTTAATGGACATCCACTTGAAAACAAGTCTTAATTTTAATATGGATTTAGTTTCAAATATTTCTCCAACTGCCTGATATAGTCCAATCGAATGCTATATCTGGTAATGCTATAAAACTAGGAGGAATAATTAAAGGTTCTATTCAGAAAAACTAGAAATACTTTGCAGAGTGGTATCTAAATCATTTGGGAAGCTAATTTAAAATTTTGACTTGAATGTCTCATTAATTATCAACAAGCAATTGCTCTGACTTTTAAGGAATACTATTGCTGCTTCCAAAAACTTTAAGTTACAGCAGTCACAGAAAAAGACACTCTGCTTCTTTTCTATCTTCATCCTACTAATACAGTCTATACATCTTGTCAACCAAGGAAGATTTACAATAAGCAGAGTCTGTTACATAAAACTGTATTGATAATATTCATATCTCAGAAAATCCTCAGTTTCTTTGACTTAGCTTCTTTAAAACTGAGATAAGTCTAAAAAAGGTGATTGAGGTATAAGACTAAAGGTTTTCCTGGGTATCCATAAGTTTCCCAACTTTTTTTTGAGATAGAGGGAGGAGAGTGAAACAAGAAAGGAAAGTGATCATAAAAGGATTGCTGAGAAGAAAATGAAAAATGCATATTTAAAACAAAAAACAAACAACCGTCAGCATGTCATGATCTTCAGCTTGAAGAACAAAGGGCTCACCTGCAAGTCTCTAAACTTACTATAAGCATTTTTTCCTTCAAAAATAAAACCTTATTAATCACCCAGCTTAAAAGTTTCAGAAACCTAATGACTAGAACCTTTACTATTCTGCTCCTACTTTCCAAGCTACTCGTGCGACAAGCACTCAAAAATCTTCAAACTAAAGATCTTTGGGTCACTGCTAAAAAAATGACAAACTTATCATTCAAGAGACTATTTTCATTTCATATTCCAGCTGACTGTTATTTTGGTTAATTCATAAATAACTTTAAAACCTTATGAATAAAATGCACCATACTACACCTGTGTAAAAGCGATTATGTTTTAATTATGGGCTAAAATGACTAATACAGTGAGCTTGTATTAGAAAAATTAAGATTCTAAATAAACTGCTATGGAGTTTCACAATGGGGGGGTCAATGAAAAATTTTCTCTACATACAATATGATCATTAACAGACTAGTAAATCTTATTTGGAATGATAAGGCAAAAATAGTAAAACCACACTTTTCCTATAAAAAGTTACACATTATCTTCTGTAGGGATAGCTATTGTACATGAAGAAACAAAGAAGATGTGACCACTCTATTGCACACCCAGGAAATAGGGATTCTGGTCTCAGAATGATCTAGTCATCTTCTTCCTCTCCATCATCTTCAGCATCTCGTTTCCTTTTCTCCCCTCGAAGACCTTCTTCTTCTGAAAGAGTAAAAAGAAAAGTATAAAATACTTAATTTTAATGAATAAACATTTGTTAATTTACAAAGTTTTGACTCTATCTTAGTGAAAAGTTAATGACAAAAAATATCTTTCCTCTCTGAAATTCTTTCAACTTCAGTGTATTGAACAGACTTAGAAATCCATAAATAATGACAGCTTGCTATGCACCCTTGTGGCCAAATCACAAAGTACGGATCCAGAAACTAAGGGCTTGACATTAACAGAATTATTAGTAAATTTTAAAATTTATATTGAAAGACCTAGATAAAGAGTACCAGAGAACAAATCTAAAAAGGGCAATCATTATCCAGAGTGCAACTGTTCTCTGATAGAGAAGGCTTAACTCTCTCTAAAATGGAAGACCCTGAAAAAATAATAAGTTGAGCTCAAAGATCCATTACCTCTTCTTTCCTATTTTGAAAATAAATGTTATAAGCTGTTTTTTTTTTTTAATGGACTTAATGAATACCCTGGGAAAATTGCCCTTCGTTTTCATAGCTAATATAACTCACCTTCTTCTTCTTCTTCTTCCCCTTCTTCAACATAGTCATCATCATCTTCTTCATCCTTGAAATTCAAATATTTAGTTTGAGAATAAATAAGCCATGATACAGATTTTTCACTGTTTAATAATAATACAGCCCAACAAGAACAAAAAAAACTATACTTTTCCCATCTTTTAATAACCTGTCTAACTTATATATGTCCTTTTCAAAAAGCCAACTAAATCTAGTTTCTTTATGAAAATAAGTTTATTGCTCCTTAAAAATACTTTAATTGGCAAATATAAAGAACTGCTAAGTAGTTAGGAAGAATTTGGACAACCCACCCTTTCCACAGTATCCACAGCCCCATTTGTATCCAGTAATACTTAAAAGAACCTAATTTTCCAGCATTTAGCTAACAGCAAACACTGTAAAGCATTCCATGCCAGAACACCATGAAGCTACTGGGAACAGGAGGAATAGGTGGGGTAGCAAACAGTACACAAAGGAACCACAATAAAAATTAGGAGAACCCGCAGCCTTAAACTAAAGAAAAGAAAGGAAGAGAAGAGGGGAGAAGAGAGAGCAGTGAAGGAGAGGGGAGAGGAGGGGAAGAGAAAGTAAAGGAGGAAAGGAGAAAGAAAAAGAGAGAAAAAATCATTTTAAATATCTTAAATCTGCAAGGAAAGATAAAAAAGGAAATGTAAATATATATAATATTTTTAAAAAGACTTGAGATACTAATCACATTTATTCATTCCTTGATAATTTAGAAAATCCCAAGTCTAAAAAGTGAATTACTTCTTTGGATTTTGTTTGAAACAAAATAGATTAGTTAGTTCATGTTTTTAAGTCTTTTTTTTTTTTAAATATCATCTGTTAGACCGCCAGAGAGTTGCTCTTAAAGACTCCCATCTTTTCCTAATTAAAAAATGTTTCTTCATTTGTACTTAAGAGCACCATAATTCCCAACTCTTCTAAAGTTTCCTTCCCTATTTTTCATGAACTGTACTATACCTACACGAAGTCCTTTGTACATATTAATTCCTTACCTCTGAAGAGCAGTTGAAGTAGAAATAAGACTCAAACAAAGAATAGCTAACCGAATACCATTTCTATTTCCTTCTAATTTCTTTTTAAATCTCAACAGTTTCTGAAGCTTCTGCTGGCTCTTAGTTTCTAAAAACAAGATTTCATTTTATACATCCAAACTATTTCGTAATGCCTGAAATAGTACCCTGCTACCTGGGTACTATACTGACTTAATGTTGTATGTATTATCTCAGGGATTTTTGCTCCATACGTGACCATGTCATTTTTAGTTAATATTTTCTAATGTTCAATGGAATGATAAACATAAACATTTGCAGTTAGCTGAAGGTCATTTTTCAATTACTTAGTACTATTTAGACCTAAGAGGAATTATTAGCATAGAAAGTAAAAAGCCAAAGGCAAAATAAATAAATCCCTTATTTTACCAAATAAATTAAAATTTAGGGGAAAAATATTCAAGTTGTATGTTGATGTAAATGGAACAGGTTACCCTTCTCTACGAGTACTTAAAATACTTAAAGTTCTATTCTGCATCACTGTATAGCTCCTAACTCACTACAGCCCCAAACAAGTTTGAGTCGTATTTTTTTCCACACAAGCTTTATATTTAAAATGATATCAGAGAAAAATGATCATTAATCAGTGATATCACCTATATACCCAATGTAAAAGTTATTAGGGAAACAGATGATAATACTAACAATTTTGAGTCTAAATAAGAGATGTCATTTTTAATAATAAAAAAATTATTTTAAATTATGAATTTTGAAAACAAGACAACGATTTAACATTAGGAGAAAATAACTTATCTAAAGATAACTCCCGGGAGCTAAAGATCATTTGCTCAAGTCATGTGACATTTCCCATGAGCCCACTGTGTCCCAGTCAATGTGCCAGACGCTGAGCTACAAAGGCGACTGGCCTGCCCCTTAAGGAGCTCACCATCTGGCCCAATAAATACGTATTTATAAAAGTGCCTACAGGTAACAGAAGCCTAATCTAGGTTTGAAGGTAACAGATAAAGGAGTGACTGTATGAAAATTATAGAGAGCTTCAACAATGAGGCAACTCCAGAGTTGACTTTTTAAATATAAAAGTTCACGAGGCGTGATTTGGGTGGCGATCATACAAGGATACCCATATGTAAAACTTCATGGACGTGTACATAAAATCTGTGCACTTTACATGTTTTATATATTTATGTTTACCTCAGAAAAAAGAAAGTTCATCACAGGGCATGAGTACAAATTCATTTCAGATAAACAATGTATTACATATTGTTTATATTAATAGAAAACTCATATACAGACAGAAAGGCAAAAAAATAGCTTCGTGTGATGATTTAACTTGGCGTAGAGGGAGATAAAGCCAGAGAATAAAGGACCTTGCATGTCTCAGTGGCAATAGGAAAGCATTAAACGGTCCCAAGGTGGTGAGTGATATGATCACATTCGCAGTCAGACCGCGCAGACAGCACCACAAAGGATACACCTGAGTGGTGACACTGCATTCAGGGAGGGCGCTGAGAAAGCCACTACAGACGCAAAGCAAGAACTCTTTAGGGGTAAGACTTTCCTGAGTGCGTACAATGTGCCAGCAACTAGATAGGACTTTGTTAAATACTTAAAACGATATTATGAAGTTGGTACAATCTCAGTGTTATATGTGCAGAAAAGCTCAGGAACATTTGTAAAACGTTTCTACCAGACCATGTCCCTGACAGCAGAGTGGATCCGAGAGACATCTGGGAGGTAAAATCAGTAGGTGTCTATAACTATTGGATACAGTGTGAACTGGGGGAGGGGGGGTAGCGAGAAAAAAAGACAAGTCAGACACATGCACCTCATTAAGTTAGAAATAACTCAGATTTCTACACAACGTACTTTTTATAGTACTTAACTCTGTGCCTAAATAGTTAATTTTCAGGTCATGTAAGAAGGGTCTGTTCACCTGAATTTCTTCTTTCATTAAGTAAGAGAGGCCCACTTCCTCTTCTCCCTCTCCCAGTTCTGAGCCCGGTTCGTCTTCATCATCATCGTCCTCTTCCTCTTCCTCCTCTTCCTCAAATCCTTCAGGTGGACCAGCTTCATCTTCCTCTTCATCTTCATCGTCTTCATCTCCATCTTTAAAAATATTTTAAAAGATGAGCAAATGGCTGGACAAGTGTTTCTTTATGATATGTTGATCCTTTTAACCGTTGCCCACAATCACTTCAATCTCTTAAGCCAATGGGTGGGAAGTATCTCAGGGTGATTTTATTTTTAAGCATGTCCCTTTTAGGACATCCATATTTTCTATTTGAGAAATATGGTTTCTAAATTGTGAAATTTTTCCAAAGTATAGATCTTATTCAAAACAAAGTTTTTTACTTTGTGAACACTTTAAAACCTGCTTGTTAATCATTCCATCACTTTATAACATTGTCTATCCATCAAATTCTTTTCCAATAGTAACAAAGTATCTCATTACTAATAACAGCTACTTTGTCATCTGATCTATTAATTACCCATTCACTCAAAAATGTATATTCACCATCTAATTCTAGAACATTTCCATCACCCTCCAAAGAAACCCAAATCTATCAGCAGTCCCTCACCATTCTCCCTCCCCCAGCCCTGGCAACCACTAATCTACTTTCTGTCTCTGTGAATCTGCCTACTCTGGACATTTCATGTAAATAGAGTCACACGCCTTTTGTGTCTTTTAACTCAGTAGAATGTTTTCAAGGTTCACTCATATTATATCATGTGTCAGAACTTCATTCATTTTTATGGCCGAATTATATTCCATTGTATGGATATGTCACATTTTGTTTATCCATTTATCAACTGATGGACACTTAAGTTGTTTCTACTTTGTGGCTATTATAGATATAATACTGTGATGAATTTTTTTTTAAGTACTATTTTAAAAGTTGCAAAGTAAACTTAAAAAATAAAGAAATGTTGCCACTTAAACAGGTGGTGAATATACAAGTTTATACAGATATAAAATTTCATGAAGCTTGATATAATAATCATTAAATTCTCCCAAAGATATCAAAAATCTGAAAGAAGAAATACAGGACTAGAACTGTAAGTTTTTAAATTTTTCTTGTCTTACTAACATCTTTTTTTTTCTATGCCTAAATATCCATGCCCAATCTAATCTGCGTGGCCAGAGCAGAGGTTATAATTGTGACACGTTTACGAGTATTAAGAACGATTACCCTCATCATCCTCCTCTTCCGAGTCTGGTGCTTCGTTATCATCCTGATCAAATCCATCTAAGTATGTGATTTGCTGCAGCAGTTCAAAAATACTCTCTCTATAATCTTCCAGGTTTGTGATCTCACAGTTAAACAAGTCAAGACTTTTCAAATTTTTAAGATTTTGCTGGAAAAGTAAAAAGTTAAAACTTACGTTCGAGCTTTAAAATATCAAGTTATTTCTTTTTAATTCATGAACCAGAATATACATACTTGAATGATTTTTGGATTTTTAGAATTTTATGATGGAGGGTTATTATATCAAGCACAGTCATTCCCTTAACAAGGCCCTGGCATGGAAACTCCAGGAGTAGGAACTGTGTTTTATTCACAACTATGTCTCCAGCACTTGGCTAGTGCTCTACTTATGGCAGGCATGCAATAGATTTTGTTGACTGAATTTGTGCATAAATAGGCAACAAAAACAACATATTTAGTTTAAATCCACAGTCAAGCTTACTTTCAACAATTTCAACCTCTTCCCAAGCTTTTTAAAAATCAGAGCAACAATTTTCAGAGTTTTACTTCATCTCCTTTTCCTGATACTAGGTAACAAAGGAGCAAATAATGAAATCGCTCAGAAAAAAACTAATCAAGAAGGGAAACAGAATTTAAGAAAATACTAGAACTTTTCAAACCAGATATTCCACTCCTGATGTTGATGATACAAAAAATTTCTCATCAGTTTAAAATTTTATCTGAATGTTGTACTCCAAAGGAAAAGAAAGCAATAACCATCTAGATCACAACATATAAGAAATTCAGAAGTTTCAAAAGACTGAAATAGAAATAGGATAAAATAAGGAAATCTCAGAAAATTCAACCAAAAAAAGCAAGTCCAGAGACAAACCTTTCCACTTACCAGAGCTTCTACTGTACTGAGATCTTTGATTTTGTTTCCACTCAGATTGAGGTAGGTGAGATTTGGACATTTCTCTGCCAGGACTTCCAAGCCTCCAGAAATTATATTGTCACTGAGTTCCAACTATATATTCAACATGAGGATAAAACCAAGAATGGGAA
>NW_011889398.1:248707-250852 GCF_000151845.1 Pteropus vampyrus
GTTTCTATTAAATGTATATGGCTCTCCACCACCATAAAGTGGAAAAATCGTGAGGCCAACCGTCATAAGTCAGGGATTATCCGTATAATGGGCTCTTAACCCAGGTTTGGTTCCAGTTGGATAATAGATGGATTTTACATTTTAGAGAAAAGCATTCGGTAGCTGTTAAATCTAAATTCAAGCCATAAAGCAATTTCATTATTAAATTTAAATTTCTAAAAGCAATATTAGAGCTGATTCCAAAATCCTACATAAGCCTTTAACTTACCTCTAAAACTTAGAACCTTCTAATTAAAAGGCAGAATGGTCATTCCATTTGGCCAAAAACTAGAAATAACAGCCCTTTGATATCAAAACCATGATGCTTTCCCACCTACTGTCAACTTACCTTTCGAAGTTTATTTAAGCTGGGCAGTCGGGCCAGTGAACTTAGTTCCACATTAGCCATACTCAGAAACTCTAGTTTTTTAAAAGTATCGTTCAGGCCCTCGATTTCCCCATTGACACATAGGCAATTATCAAGGACTAACTCTGTCACCTGTGAGAGAGAACATACATGATTCTTTAGTTCTCAGTCTGTTTAGCAAAAGACCTGGGTCCTGACATTGAAAATGTGAACATTAAAACCACCAATCCCCTGACACAGACCCTTTTCATTCTGCCCCCAAAATGAAATATGGTCTGAAATCATCATTATAAGTTAATCTTTTAAATTTAAATTGGACTAAGAAGTTTAATGCCTGCTTCAAATCACTCATCTATAAAAAATAAAACTTTGAAAAGGGTCCCACGTGAAACTTGTTTCTGACCCTGATGAAGACGACTCTCAACATCAGAGCGAATATCTATGGAGTGAGGGGACACGTAGGCTATTGGGAATGCAAGTGGGCTGCCCTAAAACAGTAGGGACAGGAAATTGTTTTATTCTGGGGTTTTCTTGTTTTTGTTTTTTTCAGTTTAACCCCCTTTATCTTTGGTTGATAAATGCCACCATAACTCGAAAATATCTTGTTACTTTTCATGAAGAAATAGTAGAAAGCTCCTTCTGAGGCGACCCAGCTTTTGGATGTCATTTGTTCTAATATCGAGGCCAAACAATATCACCCAGAACAATAAATCCTTGACAAACATTATTTCTCTCTGCCATCCCAGTAGCATTTTTGTGGACTTTTCCCCATTCTTGGGACGGGGCTGGATCTTCTATTAGGTCAGAGTTGTAAAACAGAACTTTCTGGTGTGGGCCTAAATGGACTTAAGGAGCAGGCAGGAGCCCCTGGCTCTCCATTCCCAGTGCGAAAATATGTCTGAAGCATTTTGAGGGCTAAAAAGTAACAAAGAATGCCATCTTCTCTGTGTAAATGACTTTGACATAATTATTTCCATGAGCAGAGAAGGCACCATGATCTGTTTAGAGAGAAGGAAACCAAGGCCCCCGAGGGTGAGAATGACTTGCCTACTGTCACAGTTTGTGTGTGGCAGAGCTGTCCCTTCACTCTTAAGTCTTTGGACTCCTAGTCTAGTGAGTAGAGGAGAGTGCCCCTAGATTTGGTGTCAGAAAACCAGTTCTTTCACTTGAGTAAATAACTGCAGGCCCTGAGACTCCGCTAATTTGGATTCTAGAATACAACCCACCTTACAAGTCTGTCCGAAGGAGGAAAGTAAATAACAAACACGGAAAGTGCTTTGTAAACTGTAAAGAGCTATGCAAATACAAGAGACCGTTATTACACCACAGGGGAGGAAGGAGAGGATGCAAAATGGCAGGCCCTCCCCAAAGCAGGCAAGGAAATTACTGCGATAGGGTAGATAACAGACGCGCCGCGGGGGTGGGGGTGGGGGGTCCGCTTTTCCAACCGAAGACATGAAAAAGCACTCTAAATGTGGGCTCCTGACAGACAGCTTGTTCAGTTTGATTTTTTTTCTGAAACTCATGAAGAGTAGGCCCCAGAAAACTTGAAGTTCTCTCTGGGATGACAGCGACTGTTACCACCTCCAGGCCCCTGCCAATTTCAGGGAAACGATCTTCTTTTTTTTTTTTTTTAAGTACATAAAGATCTCGGGTTCCCACTCTGCACGCCGCCGCAGCCCGCGGGGCAGACCCCACTCGTCCCCGATGCTGGTGTGCACAGGCGCCGCCTCCGCCCC
>NW_011889398.1:251692-262739 GCF_000151845.1 Pteropus vampyrus
GGCCGGGGGCGCCCCCCCCCCGAAAGAAAGAGAGTTGGCAGCGCTGAAGAAAAGTTGGACTAACTTCTCGGGCGACGGCGGCTGCGGCGGGGGCGAGTGGGGCCGGGGGGTCGCGCCCACGCCGCCGGCCCCCAGAGGAGGAACTTGGGTTGCCGAGGGGCCCCAACAGCCCGCTTCCCGCCCCCACGAGGCCAGGGTACCTGGCTCGGAGAGAGGCTAACGGGGCCCAAGCCCCCATGCACACAAAAACGCCCCTAGAAACTTCAGCCCTTCGCCATTTTAAGTAAAAGGTCTTAATGATTTAAAACTTCAAGGGAAACATCCCCCCCGACCCTAACCCCAGGTGGGGGTGAATTCCTTATCCCTCCCTCCGCACCCACCCGGGCCCCCCGAAACCCGACCCTCCGAGTCCAGGGCTGGTGGGGAAGGGGAGGGGGCTGAGTCATCTCACCTCCTCCGGCGCTCGGTTCCTTAACTCCAGGTTAATCCTCTTCTTCATCTCCATGACCTCCTCCTGCTCTTCTGCTGCTCTCCTCCCTAGCCCTGTCCTGCCTTTCCCACTACCCTCAACCCTCAAACGGTAAAAGATTTGGAAATGAATGAAAAGAAACGCAAATATAAACGCCCACCACCACCAGATAGGTATGGGGGAGAAAGAAGAGAATAGCAAATGGAGTCCAAGGAGTTGGGACTCTAACTCGACTGCCCCCACCTCCTTGTCCACACACTCGCGCGCGCACTCACACACACGCGCGCGCACTCACACACACACACACACATACACACATACACCCGCAGTTCCTTCCCCTTCAATGGCTGCTCCGAGACTGAGCCTCCATGACACGGCACCGCCAACCCCCTGGCCTACACTCCACCCACCTCCCGAATGTATTGGTTAATGCTTCAGCATCACGCTATTCTATTGGGCAGCATAAATGTCCATCAGTCTTGAGGGCGGACCTGAACCAGAAACACTGGGCCTATTGGCTACGACCAAGCGCGCAGTTAACTCCGATAGGTCCAGGAAGGTGTTCGTCCGGGAGAAATGATTTTGAATCCCAGTAGCCCCCCTCCTTTTCTTTGTGTGGTTGGCGCGCTTTCCCTAGGCGCTGAGACGTTTTCGATGCATGTTGGTTGTTTTTTTGTTGTTTTTTTTTTTTTGCGGGGGCGAGGGGAGAGGTGTTTTTGTTTTGTTTTGTTTTGTGTTTTGAGGTTAGAAAAAAGCACCCTTGTTACGTGCCCAAGTTGCAAGACTGGTAATACAGCACACGGCACGCACCAGCTCTTGGCCGTTTTAAAGCACAGCTCCTGCTTTGCAGCCAAGGTGCACAGCAACGTGCCCATCACATAAAAAGCATGCCTTCGTGGCACTGACTTGCCGGAGACAGGCTTCTGGTGTAGAACCAGAGCCAAGATAAAGATGGTGTTTTAACTTCTACCATGAAGGACTGGACGATTTTGAAAGCAGTTGGATGAAGTATGTAAGTTAGGCACCTTTAAACAGAATTGCCTTGGAGGATTTGTTACTGAGGTAGTTGTTGCTGTCATGAACACTAAGACCTTGGAGGAAAAACAGCGCTGGCCTAATGAAAATCAGACATCAATGCGCATGTAAATGGTACTGCAATGCCTCTCCTTTCTAATTTCCCTGTGGTTGGTTTCCATGCAAGTCTGCAGGTAAAACGTGCTTTTAAAAGTCTGTCAACGTGCGAAAGAAAAGAGCGGGACAAGAATGATTTTTAAAATTTTTGCCTTGCGAGTCTAACTTTTACTCAGTTCTTGCTTAAATTTTGTCCTTTTCATTCCCTTACACCTTTCTTGGGATAAATACCCAAAGAAATTCCATATAATTTCCGGAAGGGAGTGGGTGAATTAGGCCAACCTCTCTCGGAGCTGAGTGTTCACTATTTTTCCACTTTCTCGGATTGGAGACGGGTTTCCCAGCGGACTCCTCACCATTCCTCCACCGCCCAGTCCTGCCTGGGTACAGAGACACACAGCTCCTCAAATAGGCTTAATTTAAAATGTAAATATTTGGTATTTAGTATGTTAACTACTTCAAAGGAAAACAAACTAATGATTGCCTTCTCCTTGCTAAGTGTTTCCTTTTGTGAAGATGAAAACACGGAGAAAGGGAAAGCTTTCGAAATAAAATAACATCTCTGGGGGGCAATTTGGAGTTGGTTAAGTTCCTTAGTTTTAATCACGCTAAAAGGAAGCCAGGATGATATGAAAACGGAACCAAAATGGACTGAGGAACAATTCAAGGAAGAGTTGAAAAACAAGGGAAAGAGGAAAAGGGCTAAAAAGAAACCTGAAATCACATTTTAGTACCAGCTTGGGAAGAAGTCCTGTGTTCTGATCCCACCGCCACCGCAGAGTCTGGAACTCTGGAATGGAATCCCAGAGTTCAGGCAAGGCGTGCAGACTTAGAGTCATCCTCGTAGGAGTGATAGTTGAGGCCATCAGAAAAAAATAAGACGTCCAAATAAGGAGACTGTCAGGCAAAGCAGAGGAAAACATGGTTAAGTGGGGAAAGAGAAGAGAGGGACTGTCTACCAAAATAGTCAAAGTGAGGAGCAGATAGAAAAGGAGGTGAACTGGGCGGGGAGGTGGGGGGTGGGGATAATGTATGGAAGACAAAGAGTTTCAAGGAAGAGATGATTCTTGGGGTTAAAGGGTAGAGCTTTTCTATCAACACATTAGACAGGAACAGGAGACTATGCTAGAAATAATGAGTGTGAGGGAAGGCCATGAATTCATTTTACCATTGGCTAGTAGCTTCAGAAAGTACATGATAGTAAGCATAGACAGGGATCCACCAAAGTGGGCCTTCCCCCCATACCCATGTCCCCACCCTCATATCAGCTCTCTTCTGCATTACCTCAGCACCTTGAAACTTACTTCTTTCCCGTCTTCATCAATAAGCGAGGATAAATAAGATGCCGGGGGAGGAAAGATTCCCCATAGGACTGGTGAACAGAAAAGTGCCTGGGAAGAGGCTGGATGAAGAATATTCTCAGGTTAGTAGATGGGTGTATGGAACTAAATGAAGGATGGAGGAATGAAATGTAGTCAGGAGGAAAGCCAGACTCATGAACTAGAACATGTTTTAAGCCGAAGTAATGAGGCGAGTTTCAAATGGTAGAATGAAGAATGAGGTTAAGTAATCAGGAGGTGGATGAAAGCAAAGGAGCAAGGAGCAGAATGAGTAAGAGGTGGTTCAGAACACACCTCCAATCCACCAATAAGCAGCCTACATCAGGATGTTATTTAACTCAACATGTCTTTAATGTTCAAAAACTAAACTCATCTTCTGCTGCCGATTATCTTCTGTTGTCTTTCCAGATCCACTCTTCAACCTTCTCTACTCTGTGACTCAAAACCCCGAGTCCTATGACTTCCTGGGTTTGTTCCGTTGTGGGGTAGGGTGCTGGCAGGAGATCGGGAGTCTGGAGGAGAGTGAGGTTGGAGTATTTGTCCCATCTCCTTGCTCAGTGCCAGGTCGGTACAGGAGGGGCCTCTACTGAAAGCCACATACCCTGTTAGGGCTCTGCAAGGCACTGTGATGCACTATCCAGATTTTCCTACAGGAATGAAGGACTCAATCCCCCAGGGCTTGGAGTACTGCTGGAAGATGGCCCCTCAACTATGAGCCCTTGAAGGGGTGACTTTGGCCAAAGAAAATTGCCCACAGTTATACCTCCATCAATGCAGAGGTATAAAGGCCCAGCTAGCCCTTTGCCCAGACTTAGAGGAACTCTGAAGGGTCATTCATTCCAGCTGCAGAGCTGCCCCCAGGGGCCTGCATCGTCATCAGTTTCTCTCACTGCTAAATCCTGCTTCCTTCTCCTCCCTTCCACAGATAGTGAGTCCAATATCATTCCCTAATAACTGTTCCAGATGCTCCTTCCATCTCAAGAGTCTACTTCCCAGGGAACCCCAGGAAGTAAACACGAGACAATGGCCCTCTCCAAATGTCTACCTCTGAGGAAGCCCAAACTAACCTATAGGAGAGATCATAATAAATTGATCATTATTGTTTTAAGCCTCTAAATTTGGAGTTGTTAGGCAGCGATAGCAATTGGGACAACTCCCTAGCCCACATTTTACTGACCAAGTCTCACTGATGCTCCTTTGCTCTGTACCGGTGACAGTCATGCTGCTCTTTCTAGCGTTGCTTATGCCTTACCCAAACCAACACGATTTCCCTTCTCTGAATTCTCAGGACTTATTAAATGTTCTGCGTACCCAACATTTAGCCTATGCTGCCTCGCTACCTCTCCTATATGCCATTTAATTCTAGTTCACCTGCCCACACTGGAATTTCCTAGAGAGAAACCAATCAGTAACTTGGCTTTCTCTGGCATCGCTCACAGGACTTGGCGGAGTGCTGAGCACACAGCGAGTACTCAAGACATGTTTAGTAATTGATCGTGTCTCAAATTACTCAGGTGGCAGTTTAAATCCTTACTTCCATTAGGAAATAGAGTTTGGCCGATGTCTTCTGGGGGAACACATGATGGAGTAGGACTGAAGGAAAACTGTAGACTGATCTTCCTCTTTCCTTTTTACCGTTCCCTTTTCCAAACTAATTAATCTGCAGTCTCAAGATAAAACTAAGCCAGTGCAACTAATGCCAGTGCATTTTCTCCAGAATTCAGACCGATTGGGAACCACAAGAAATCATTCCTATCCATACCAGGTGAGATGTAATAAAAACTGGAAGGAAAAAAAATGAAAATCTGTATTTCGGACAGTGAGAACTTTCCCAAACCAACCCTGTTCTCCCCTCTATTCATCTTACAACTGGGTGTACCTTCGGGTAAAAAGATAGAGGCTTCCTCTCTAGAGAAACTGACCAGCCTAAGAGACAAGTCCAGAGATACTGACAAAATGGTAGAAAGTGGCCAGATATCTGTTCCAGCCCTCAACTGCAGTCTACCAGCCAATGAGCTTCCATACCTGAGTACACATATTTTTTTTTAATTCATTTATTCCTTCTGCACTTTTTCTTTTATTAAGATACCAGTTTCTGGCCTACATCATTTTACAGCTATCTAAAGAATTTCTTTTATTTCTTTTAAAGTGGATTTACTGACAATGAATTCCTTCAATTTTTGATTTTCAATAAAGATATTCTCTTCTCACTTTTTAAGGATAATTGTCACTGAATACAGAATTCTAGAATTTCTCTAGCTTCCCGCGAGTTTTTCTATTCAGTTTTTAATAGTTTGAATATGGAGGTGTTGGTTGGTTGGTTGGTTGTCTTGAATCACTTGGTATTTGTTCTCTGTTTCTAGATTTCTGGTTTGCTTTCTGTAATTAAGTTTGGAAAGTTCTTGGCCACTAATCCTTCAATATTCCTCTGTTACATTCTCTTTCTTATCCTTTTTTATTTGAATTACATATATATTACACCTTTTGATACTGGCCTATAGTTATTGTATGTTCTGTACTTTTTTCAGTTTGTTTGCTTGTTGCTTTTCAATGGAGAATTTCTATTGATTCATCTTCATATCTTTAGGTTCACTGATTATTTCTTTAATCTTCTGATGAGCCCATCAGAGGCATTCTTTATTTCTGTTATCGTGTGGGGTTTTTTAAATTTCTTTTTGATTTTTTTCATCTCGCTGCTTACATTACCCATTTATTCTTGCAGGTTTTCCACTTTTTCTATTAGAACCTTTACCATATTAATCATAATTACTTTAAATACTGTCTGATAATCCAATATGTCATATCTGAGTCTGGTTCCGATGCTTGTTTTGTCTTTTTAGACTGTTTTTGTTTTGTTTTTTTTGCCTTTTTGCATACATTGTCATTTTGTGTTGACAAACATCCTGTATTGAGTATTGTGAACTAAAGTAAATAGGACTTCAGTGTGATTATTTTAACATAGCTAGGCATTGGGCTGTGTTTAATGTTTATTATAGCTCTAGTTATTAGAGGCTTCAAATGCATCTAGTATCCTTGTTTTTTGCCTCCCTTCTTGGCTTGGGGGATTCACAAGGTACTGCTCCTTGGAAAGAGTCTGTGTTTTGCAGCTCTTACCAATATCACTTACTGTGTCATTACTGTGGGGACTTGTTGGTGCGGTCATAGGGTATGGCTGAGAGGAAGTGTTTTATAATCTTCTGAGTACGTCTCAGTCTTTTAGTTTCTGATGCATCTCAGGGCTGTGGCCTTCACAAGTGTTCTGTTTCTCTTTCAGTAGTATAGTTTATTTTTCCCTTTCCTGCTGCTCCTTTCGCTGGCCAAAGCATTCCCAATCTATTTCCTTGAAGCCCGACTCCTGTCAATTTTTTTGTCTCTCTAGGTAAAACCAGAAAGCTGGAGGGGACTGGAGGAATTGGGAAATTTGAGATTTTTAATTTCTTATGATCTTTCTCAAGTTTTTACCATGAGAACTTGGTTGGGTTCTGAATGGAAAGCCTAAGAAAGAATGGAGCTACTCCAAACGCTACAGCACCCAAGAGATGTTCCCTCTCCTGCCAGTGCACACTCAGTCTCCAGAAATCTGACAAAACCCCGTTTATGGCTTCAGAGCTTCTGCCCCTGGCCAAGTCTCCGAATACACTTGTCTCTCCAGATTTCAGGCTGATAGTTTACCCTACAGCCTTACTTCTCTGATGGTCCAGAAAATTTTGTTGATTTTCAGGTTTTCCAGATTTTTCTTGTTGCAGGATGGAAACGATAACTTCTAAGCTCTTTTCACACTGGTTGTGAGGTACTAAGAGCGGTCAAAATCATAGAGAAGAAAGTAGAATCATGGTTGCCAGGGGCTAAATGAACTGTTATGCTGCCTACAGTAGGAATGGCAGCTTCACTCTATGAAATTTTCAGCAGCTAAGGCGCCATGCAGCATTGGTGAGTGGGGGCTTCATCTTCAAATTTGCAAGCTTGCATTCTCAGTCCAGTCAACAGTTCAAAGTCATGGCTGCTTGATGATGAGATGCTGAGTGTGGTTCTCAAGGAAGAAGCTGGGCGGGGCCGCTCTTGATGTTTGAGGTGTGCACTGCCTCTATATCAGCTCGCTTAAACAGTCGTTTCTTGATCTTTGTTTGTTTAAATTTTTAAAAAGGCTCTTTAGCATTTGGCCAGAGCGTTACGCAGGTTGCTCCATCCATCGGTGCTTATACTTATGCTTCGACCAAGCATATCCCAAAAATTTCCCATGGAACATGTCTCCATCGAGATGTTTTAAGAGGCTTGTCTTGGGTACTACGCAATAAGCAGAGCCCCATACCACCCTCCAGAATCTTAAAAGTTTATAACGTGGTTTGGTTCAGTCACATATCAATGACACACATCTTTTAAGTGCCTCACTCTTAGATGAGAATGGATAGAAAAATCTCCAAATATTTTTAGAAAGATCTTGCACATAAAAGCAGAGACAAAAAAAAAAAGAAAGAAAACCTCAGAAGTAATATATTCATGAGAATAAAAGAAAACAATGTTATTAAAAGAATAGTCATAGAAGAGCTTATGAAAATTAAAAAATAAAATGTAGACCTTAATAATTCAATAGGAGGGGTGACAGATAAAGTTGAGGAAATCTTTCCAAAAGTAGAACAAGAAGCAAAGAGATGAAAAATAGAAGAAAAAGTTAAGGATATTAGAGATCAGTCCAGAAGATTCAACATATGATAAACAGTAGTTTCAGAGAAAGAGAACATATAAAACAAAATTATCCAAAAAATAATACGAGAAAATGTCGCAGTGCTTTTAAACAAATGGGCCCACTGAGTACCCTTCCAAGAAATAAATAATGTACACCAAGATATATTATTATAAAATTATAGAACATCTAGAAGAAAGGAAAGATACTAAAAAGCTTCCAAAGAAAAGAGAAGCCTAACTTAGAACTAGAGGATGGAGGGCTTCAAAAGGAATATTCCTGTAAAAAAATGTCATGACAGATTACCTGATCTGTTTGAACAGAATGAGAGATGAGTTCCAGTTTCAACTGTGAGTTTAGAGATGAATAAGCAACTAAAAAACTAGGGCAAAAGGGGAAAAATCAAGTCAAAGGAAATGAAAAGTTGCATAAGAAAGGAAATATAATACACTTCTTGGCTTAACTGTGAGTAAATATTGATGATAATTTCAATGTTGAGTACTGATTTAACTAAAATTGTGATATAATAACTTTTTCAGGAGGATAGAGCAGAAATATGTGTTGGGGAAGGAGTGTTGTGTAAAAAAGGTAAAGCCTCAACTTTCATAGTTGGAAGTTAATAGATAATATCTAAAATGGAAAAATCTAGAAATAGTAATATAAACATGGTTTTGGAAATTTGGAGTTATAGCCTAGAAGAAACAGTTAAAAAGTTGCAGTGATTGTCTCTAGGAAGTAGCAATTGGATATGGGGAGAATAGAGTGTTTCATTATGATTTTCTTATCT
Organism: Pteropus vampyrus; assembly: GCF_000151845.1. Taxonomy (NCBI): domain Eukaryota; kingdom Metazoa; phylum Chordata; class Mammalia; order Chiroptera; family Pteropodidae; genus Pteropus; species Pteropus vampyrus. Next base: position 260,101 of record NW_011889398.1, read on the forward strand.
GACTTTTTAAACTATGTACTGAACTATTTTGATAAAAATAAAACTTAAATTTAAAAATAATATGAGGTAGCATCAATTGACTTGTGGACCTTCTACGAACACAACAAAAAATATTGAGTGCATTAGCTATCTTTAAGCCAATATCTGCCCTTCTTATTCTGAAGTAGAAGATAAGTAGATACATATATTTTTATATAGAAATTTAGTATGCCAGATCCAAGCTTACAGTTACAAAATACAGAACTTATTCAATACATGATACATGTTGACAGGATCGTGGTATACTCTTCTGCCATGTGTTTCAGTAAGTATGCTCCCCTCTTTATTTATTACAGTTTAGATTTTTGCCAAGGCCATGTTTGTATTTCTATTTAACTTCAGCTCAGTTAAGCTCACAGCTTCCCCAAAATACCAAAAGCAGAGTCTTAGTAATCAAAGAGTTAAATGTAATCCTACTAAAATACCTTGAAATTTGATAGAAGCCAAGTGACTGTGCAATGTGGTCCGTTTAATTAAAGTTTTCTCCTGCTTGGTTATACGAGCTCTTTTGACAAGCAGTATTTTGCTTAGTGTAAGTTATTTTAGTATTATAATTTCTTATCAAATGATGGGTTTACTTTCGGCATCTGTTCATCAAGAGCTTACTACACTCACTAATGTCGACTTCACTCATCTTTAAGCCAGAATTTCCTCTGAATGAACACAGTTCTCACTTTACACTGAAAATCCCCAAGAAGGTGGGATTCATTGTACAAAAATTTACCCATCATACAAGTGAATTTTATCTCCGTGTGATAAGTAAAAGGTCACAAGGGAGAAAAAATACTCATTTTTTCTTTTTCTTTTTTTTTTTACAGTAGAAAAGTTTTATTAGAAGAGAAAGTACACTTCCAGATGTGGAAGCAGGCCTGAGCAAGAGAAGCTCAAAAGGCCAAGAAATACCGAATTTTTGCCTAGTCATGGAACATCAATTGTAAGGTCCTTTGTTTATCTCTTCAAAAAGAGAAAAAAAGAATGACAACTCATGTATATACCATTAAAAGAGTATAACCTTTATGAAGAGCAATGTGTCAATAAATATAGCGAAAACCCTAAAAAAGGGCACAACCCAAATTAAAACCAAAAGGAAATACTACTACACGCGTATTAGAATGGCTACTGTTTTGTTTTGTTTTGTTTTGTTTTGTTTTGTTTTGTTTTGTTTTGTTTTGTTTTGTAACTGTCAATATCAAGTACTGGAGCAACTGCTGGTGGGAATGAAAAACAGTCCAAGTGCTATGAAACACAGTTTGGCAATTTCTTCCGAAGTTAAACACACACTCACGATACAACCCAGCACTAGCTATTTGCTCCCACTCCCGGGTATTTACTCAAGAACAACAAAAACATACATCCACTCACAAACCCGTAATCGACGGTCTATAGTGGTTTTATTCATGGTTGCCAAAAACTAGAAACAACCCACATGTTCTTCAACTGGTAAGTGGATAAACAAACTGTGGTACACCTATATAATGGGAAAACTCAGCAATAAAATGAAATGAATTTTGATATGCAACCACATGAATGAATGCTAAATGAAAGAAGCCAGGCTCGAAAGGCTACATACTGTACAATATAATACCTAAGATGTTCTGAAAAAGGCAAATTTATAGAGTCAGAAAACAGATCGGCAGTGACCAAAGGATGAGTGTGGGAAGAGACACTGACTACGAAGGGGCAGGAGGGGATTAGGGTAGGGCAGAGGCAATGAACGGTTCTATATCTTGATTATGATGATGGTTACATGACTGTACGCACTTGTCAAAACTCATAGGGCTGTACACTAAAAGGGGTGTAAAAAAATTTACTGTATATAAGTCATACCTTTGTAAACTTGATCTTAAAAATGAGAATGAATTGGAACTTTTTCACAATCAAAAGTTTTTTTAAAGAATATATACCCTCTTGCAATTCTAATTCTAAGAAACCATTGGACAAGTGTGTGAAAATACATGAACACGAATACTCTAACTGAGACATTGTTTGTCATAGGTAAAAACAAATTAAAAAAAAACCCAACAGCCCAAAGGCAGAGGATTGGTTAAATACTTTAGGTTACTTCTATACAATACTATACAGTTTAAATTGATGACAAAGATATATAGTTTTTGACATAGAAGAATGTTCACAAAATAGTGTTAGAAAAAAGGTTATAGGCCAATTATATTGTATGGTCTTATTTTTATAAAAAATACAATATTTAGGCACATAAAATATATGCATTTAGATACATATGGGAAAAAAGCTTTATGGGAAAAAGCTTTATGGAAAAAAAGCTTTATGGAAAAAAAGTTTGTAAGATATCAGAATGTTGACAGTGGTTATCTCTAATAGGGAGAATTTGGAGTGATGGGTTTTTTTGAATCTTCTATTTTCCCTAAACTAATTAGGTATTACTCGTAGAATTAAAAAATAATAAGTAAGAGGAAAAGCAACAAGCCATTGCCTAGATCTGATGTTCTCTACCGTTCTGGTGCCAACTCCAAGTAACTCTTTCCTTTCTGTTGTTTTAAAAAGAAGCAAAAAACTCAATTCTTCCCAATGTGCGTGGATCTATAACCAATCTGTGGTAGAGCTACTTAACTAAAATGTGTGTG
>NW_011889398.1:263564-349853 GCF_000151845.1 Pteropus vampyrus
CTGCTCGCTTCTGAGTGGCAATTTTTATGTTCTCACTTATAGAACCTGGCTATGCTCCCATCCTGAGGAAAGATGGTTGACATGAGGTGAAGACACTCTCACTGCTCACTGCCCACCCGCCTTGGATCTCGTAACCCTTTGCTACCACTGATTAGAACTTCTCACCACTGTTTTCCAGTAATCAGGTGAGGTAGCTACAGCTGCTGAGAGATCGTGAAATTCTCGAGGGTGGGGTTTATGTCTTATTAATTTTGTATTTCTAGGACTCGGCCTGGTGTCTAGCACCTCAAAGTACTCAATATATGTTTGTAAACTAGCAAAAGTATGGTTGCTAACCTCTACAAAGAACAATCCCAGATGGCCGGCATCACTACAGAGAATGGCAACCACTTACTACCTCTGCTTCTCCAGCTGGTGCAGGGCACTGATTTCCTTCGTGGTCCCCCAGACCAGTAGCATCGGCATCCCCTAGCGAACTGTGAAAATGCAAACCTCTGGACGGACCCCAGACTTACGCAATCAGACACTGTGGTGGGGAGAGGCCCAGAAATCTGCATTTCACAAGCTTTCCAGGTGATTCTGATGAACGCTGACATTTGAGAAGCAGTGATGCAAGAGGAAGTTCAATGGTCCCTGAGTCCTTGCTCAGCTTCAGCTTAGCGGCTATATGACCACCGGAGAACCCCTACATCCCTCAAAACCCAGTCTGTACAGGATAAACAAGGCAGTTGGAATGGTGCCTGAGAACGCTTCTGGTCTAAAATTCTGCGAAATACCAAAGGTAGAAAGAAAGTAAATAAATGTCCCAATGACTAGGTTCATTCATTCAATCAGCAAATATTTATGTAGCAGGCAGTGTTCTGGGCACAGAATCAGTGCATGACACAAAATTACTCCTTTTTAATTAAATTTGTAACATTTCTGACCGCAGACCCTTACCTGTCCCCTGTCTACAAAGATGCTCACATTGCATGTGTCTGCAAATGTGAACCGGAAAACTGAAAAAAAAAAAAAAAACAACCCAAAGAGCTCTGGCTGCTCCCTCCCTGCAAAGGACTTTGACTTTAACTCTTGGGAGCTTTTGTGTTCGCTTAACAGCTTCGGTACCAACTGCTAGAAGACGATCTGATGATAGTAAATGTGATGATCTATCAAGTTAGAATATCTCTGGGTCTATAGGAAATTCGTGGCACAAAGTTGCTTGCACTCTTAGGCCATTGAATTCCATCTAATTCTCTCCTCGTTGGTTCTTTCCTCGTTGGCGGCATTTAGTTGCCGCCCGCGCTGTTTGAGTGAGCTCCTGTGTTGGCCATTCTCTCCTTTTGATCGGCCTCTCTCCTCCACTGAACTCTCGTATGCCCCCAACACGCACGAACTCAGAGCGCTTAGCGAACTCCTGTAAGGTGGTTTAGACTAATTGGGATATTTAGTGAGTTTAAATATCCTTTTTAAAAAGGACCTTTTAAGAAAAAACAAACCCAAATACCGCGCTTGGACACTTTTGCTTCTGACCTGTCCACATGTCCCTTTGAAAGGCCAGGAGATGGCGCCAGGAGACAGCAGAATGCCTTGGTTTCTGCCGGAGGGGGCGTCTCAGCCAATGGGGAGGGAGGGAGGGGAGGTGTAAGGAATAGACTGGAGAGAAGTAAAATTAAAACAAAGGTGCCAGATTTTGAGTAGCAACTAAGGAGCGGGTAAGAGGGAGTCTTTTGTTCATTTGTTTTTTGTAACATATAAGGGTCCTCTTGACGCCTACTCCGAATACGCCTGGTGACAATAGAAATGTCCACAGTAGAGCCAATGATCAAAATAAAGACAAGTCCCTGGAGGACGGTGCTTGCCGCTTGTCCCTCTCCTAGAAGCCGGGGCCTTTGTCCATCCAGGAAGCGCAAGGGCCTGGAGGGGCTGCTCACCCAGAAGTGGGAAGGTGCCAAGTGGGGCTAAGACATCTTTGTGAAACAATATTCTATTGTATAGACAAAAATCCCAAAGCCCGCCAGCAGCGAAACACTTTCCAGAAGGAATCACACAAAACATTTTCAATTAAAATTTTAAAACTTAAAAATGTCATAGACAACCGAGAGGTGGCGCCTGGCAAGACACCCCACCTGCCTTGGGAGGCTGAGTTTCTGTCCCCAGACGTTCCCCAGGAACTCTGAGGTCATTCTGTCTAGGCCTCTTCTTTCTACCATGAAAGAGATGTCTCTGCCTTTTTTTTTTTTTGGTTCCTCTGTGATAATCATCCTCATTCCTATAAAGTCTAATATACACTTTACCATTTATTCTTCTTAGAAGGAATAGGTGGGGGCTTTGGGAGAACCTCAAAACAGAAAACTTGCCTGTAGGGGAAAAATAATTCGGAGGGTGATGAGAGAATTAAAAAAGGAAATGACATCTGCAAAAAGGCTTTGCTTTGCTCATCAATCAGAGGGGACAGAAAGGCATGGCGGGCTCCCGCCTCTGCAGGCGCTGATGATCCAGCACATGCATTATTCCGTTCATTTGGCCGTTATCCCGCTCCCTTATTTAGCTTCTGCTCCCTTTATTTTGGCTATTTATTGCCACTTGGCGGGAGCAAGGAAGGCAGAGGACGCTCAAACGGGAGCATCCTCCTGGCTGGTGACTGGTGAGGGGTACGGAGAAGAGATTTCAACGTCTAGTTAGAAATCATCGGTGGGCTTCACAGTCTCTAACGAGGGATTTCGGATGTGCATTCCAACTGGGATTTCCAGTCCCGTGGGGGAGCGAGCAGCAGCCCACATTCCTGACACATGCAGCCTCTAGGCGCCACTCGTGGGCTCCCTGGTGGCAGGTTTCACTCAGCCCCACACATCCCGCTCAGCCCTTGGTCGGACAGGACGGACGACCCCGGGCCTCTCTCCCCACCGATCACATGGCCTCTCTCTGCTCCCTCCCCTCCTGCTCTGGAGTCGGCCTTTTTTTGATGGTTGTAGGGATTTTTCCTAAGGTCTCCCCGTCTCTCCCCCTGCCCTGGCCTCCCAGCCAGGGGTTAGTGTCCTCTTCAGTGACAAAAGCCGCCCTAGATCTGGCTCCCCGGGGAGGGAGGTGGCTGGGTCTGGCGGTTGCAGCCGCTGTCTCTCCTTGGTGCTGCTGCAGCCCCTCCCCCACTGGGCACACAAATGGGCTTTATCCAGCAAACAAAACCACCCCCCCACCCAGGCCACACAGGCACGTGGACCCAGGCCTCACCGTGGGAAGGGGGTGGTGACAGACGCTCCAGACAAGTTCTGTTCGCCTCGCTTCTCTTCTTTTTTCCCCACAATCCAGGTTTTGATCCTCGACCCCCTCCCCTTCCACTTGCACCCTGAGTCTCCCAACTCCTCCTCGTCACCTGGCTCCTTACTCTCGACTCTTCCCATTCCAGGGCGGCCCAGATTCTGCAGCAGGTCAGCCCTCGACCACCCAGGAAGTTGCTCCCCAGAGGGGAAGCCAGCTCGGGAATGAGAACCCAGTGTCCCCCTGAGGGGGCTGGGCTGGACCCCGCAGCCCTCCTCCCCTGCCCCCTCCCGCTCCAGGGGACACCCGTCTGAACAGTGTCCGCGTGAAAAGCCGAGGAAGGAAGAGCTCGGCCAGCAGGACTCCTGAGCCAAGGCCAGAGCGCCTGTGAAGCCTGCGGCGCCTCGGGCTGCGAGCGGGGCCATCCTGCGTGCCTAATCAGCTATTTAAGGAACTGCTGGCCAGCAACCTAGGCAGCCCCCCCTCCCCACGTACACCCGGCCAGAGCCACCTTAAAAGCGGGAGGCAACTGTGAAGTCGCTGGGCAGCAAGTGGAGTGAAGACTGCAGAGGGAGATAAAAGAGAGGGCGGCGAGAGATTTGTCCTGGGGACCCCGGACTCCACGGTCCCCTACCACAAACCAACTCCCCTCAAAGGCCGCAGAGACACAGAGACAGCAAGAGAGAAAGAGATACATACACCCAACTTCAGAAAATTCCCCTCTCTCTCTCCCCCCCGTCTCCACCCACTCCCCACCCAGACCTCCAGTCTCCCACCTCCCAGTACCTTGTGCTCCTTCTGAGGATACCATGATGTTCTTCATGCTGCTGCTTGAGGTGATTTGGATCCTGGCTGCAGACGGGGGTAGGTACACCCAGAAGTCTGTGTCCCCGCTGGTATCCACACGTCTCCGTGCATGCTAATTGGGGGAAGGAGGACTGTAAAAGGAAGCCTAGGGGTAGAAAGACGGGCTCCGGGATGGGGGTGGGGGAGAAGAGAGGGGTGGAGACCACTTTCCTTCTCTGCCCTTGGTCTTTCCGACCCTGGTTAGTGGGAATGGGGGCAAACTAGCAGCGGGGCGGGATGCGTGCCCATGCCCGGAATCTCTACGCAGGCTACAGGTTCCCTCCGGGGCCTTCCGCCACTGCCCCAGGTAGCCCTCCTGGCCTTCTTAATTTATGATCACCCCCGTTAGAGAGCCAAGGAAGCCTGGAGTGAGAGGACAGAGGACCAATGGCTGGAGGGGCCACCTCCGCCACCTGCCGACCTCAGACCCTGATCCCCGACTGGGAACCTCACGGCCCAGGTTTCCTCTTGAGCCTACGGGACGGCTCATTTCCCCGTTTTTCCCTGAAAGCAGTGGCAATGACGGTCAATCTTGTTGGGCCCTCCGCAGATTACAAAGGACTTTCAGGAGCTCCCAGGAGATGAGGAGGGGCTCTGGGAAACAGGCTGAGGTGCTCCGGGGCTGTCCCCGGGACCCCAACCCCTCATTTTTGTGGTCCCTGTGCCTAGCACAGAATCCAGCACACAGTAGGTGTGTAATTAATATCTGTTGGATGAACAGGATGAGGGGGTGTCTAGAGAGCAGAAGGGGAATGCAGAGAGGATGATGGGGGTGGGGGATCCAAATGGAGAGTTACAAATTGCATTTGAGGGGGGAAAAAATAGGGACAGAGTCTTGGGGAAGAGATGCAGAATCAGCATGCTGTGGATTGGGTGGGAGGGGCAGGGCAAGACTGTCCCCGCACAGAACCAGGGGATTCGAGGTGTCAGGGTGTCCCATTGAGCCGGGGAGTGAGAGGCTGCCTCCAGCCCTCCCTCGGGCTGCTTTTCAGAGTCGTCTGAACCAAGGGATGGGCCAGCAGAAGAGCCCAAGGTTGCAATCAAAGATATCTTAGAAGTCCGAGGAACTTAGGGAAATAAGAGAGGAAAGAATTTAGGACTTTTCTCCAAAGTTTCTAACAATTTGAATAATGCAGAGAAAACCTGCAAGAAGGCCACCTTTTCCCCTGGGTTTGGCCGTGGATAAGGGCTGGACCACTAGACCCCCTGCCTTTCGGCCCCAGACAGTACTGCACGAGAGCCTGGCATGTGACCCAGCTGGCAGCTCCCTTTTCTACACACAATGCTTCGTTTTCATCCTGTCCCTACCAGCCTGGCTGCCTGTGCCCACCCACCACCCTCAACGTAGAGTGGACCCTGCCCCGACTCCCGCCTTCCCTAGCCATCTGGAAATCTAGGAAGCAGAGACTCTGGTGATGGGGAAATGTCTCTTTAGAGTCACTGGGACCGGAAGGAGGAACTTAAATGTTCATTTCCAGCTCGGTGCCTTGATTTGCAAAATGCTTCAAAGCGAAGGGATAATCGCCCTGCTCCCCTCGGCAGCTCCGCGCCCCCCACCGCTCTGAATGGCTTCCCCCTCCCCGAGTTCTGTCACTTTCCTCCAAACCCTCTGCCCACACCCTCACCTCACCCCAGTCTCCTGAGTGTTAGGTTGGCTTGGCACAAGCTGGAGAAAAGTGAGGGCTGGACGCACTGCACATTTGGATCCAGGTTAATTTTAGTCCCTAGGCTTTAGCTCTTTTCATTTCTCCTCCCCCTTTTACTCAGCAAGCACAGGCCCAGCCTGGCCGGCGATTTTAAATAGGCCCCCCGACCTTTCCACCGAGGTGTCCAGTTTCAGGGCTTCCTTTGAGAAGCTGGGGCGGAGGGAGGAGAAAGCAGGAGAGGGAGGTGGGGCGTGCGCCGAGCCTGGGGGAGGCCTCTGACCCAGGCTGCCTGGCTGCAACTCCAATTACTCTGCCGTGCAGGTCAACACCACTGGACGTACGAGGGTGAGCGCTGAACCCAAGGCCCGCCCACACCCCTTCTACACTGGGGCCTCTTCACCTGACTGGAAGATTTTTCTGTGTGCTTTTCTCTGGCTTCTCGCCCAGCCCCTCCCACCCCATCTCCCCCAGCCCTAGATTTTGCATATGTGACTCCTAGACCCAGTTCTAATGGCCAGATCCCACACCTCCTGATTGAGTAGAAAAGCCAGTGGTGTCCTCAGTCAGTCTGTGCGATGAGGGAGCCGCAGTGGAAAGGGAACTGGGTGGGAAAGGAACCGTGAGCTTAGCTCCCAATCCACCTTCTGGCTCCCCAGCCTACTCGGTCCTGCCCCCCAGCCTGCGTCTGGAATTGGGACACAGCCTGAGGTCAGCTGGCAGGAATAGTTGGTGACCCTGGGGGAAGTGGAATTCATCTCTGAACTGCTGATTGATAACTGAATTCCAGAGTCAGCGAAAGGTCCAGGGCGAGAGCAAAAAGCAAACGAGGGAAGTCAGATCTGAATCCCAAGGCCACTTCGCAAGGGGCCCCACAGAGACCCCGCCCTCCAGGACTATTTTATTTTTCCTGCTCCTCTAATCCTCCCCTCTGGGTGTGCGGGTGTTCTCTCCGTCCCCTCTTCCTCTCACTCAGCTTTCTCCTGCTCCTCACACTACAGGTAAGTAAAAGTCACCACCCCGCATTTATCGGGGTAGGTGGCGGAGACGGCAGTGCCAGGTCCAGAAGGGACTCCTACCTCCCCCAGCCCCGCACACCTGGGTCTTCGCCTGGGTGGAGGGAAGTGCTTTTTTACCTCCACAGAGACGTCTGGGGCTGGAGGGCAGGACAAACGACCACGGCGCCCGCCCCTCCAGGCCCACATGGTCAGCACCACTGGCAAGCCTCTTACCCGGAGTGTGGAAGCCACGCCCAGTCCCCCATCAACATCCAGACAGACAGCGTGACTTTCGATCCAGAGTTGCCCGCTGTGCAGCCCCATGGCTATGACCAGCCTGGCATCAAGCCTTTGGACCTGCACAATAACGGCCACACAGGTAAAGAGCTCAGGCTCCAAGGAAGTGAAAGTTCCAGTCCCGATCTTATGAGTCAGGGCTAAAAAGAATCCTCCTAACTTCTAGATTCTGAGAAGCCTTCCTCTCTAATTTTGGAGATGTGAGAGGGGTTTGAGGCTACTATACGGCTAAAGGTGGGAACCGAATGTCCATGAGCAGGCTCTGTGGGCGGGGCGGGCGGCATCACAGCATCCACTGGATCTTCACCGAGGATGCTGTGCTAGGAAAGCAGCGGCCTATGGGAAGAACTGGGCGCCCCTGGGGAGGAAGATGGAAACGGCTGGCCAAGGCTCCCGCTCAGTGGTGGCACCCGGGGTGGGGATGCGTCCACACTCCTCCACCGGCCCTGGCTTCCTCTTCTCACAGTGCAACTCTCTCTGCCCCCTTCCCTGTACCTGGAGGGGCTTCCCCGGAAGTACGTAGCTGCCCAGCTCCACCTGCACTGGGGCCAGAAAGGATCCCCGGGCGGGTCAGAGCACCAGATCAACAGTGAAGCCACAGCGGCAGAGGTACCGGGGTGAAGCTCGGACGAGGGCAGTGACAGGCACGGTCGGTGCTAGGGAGAGAAAAGATCTGGACACTGGGAAAAGTCGTACTGAAGGGATTAATGCCAACCTGTGGGACAGCTTTAGGGCATGCTGGAGGTGGCGGTGGTGGTGGCCGGGGTCGAAGCCCTTGGGAGGAGGCGGTGGCGGTGGCGGTGGCCGGGGTCGAAGCCCTTGGGAGGAGGGCGTGGAGAAACTAAGTGATCGATTCCCTCTCCCCGCAGCTGCACATCGTACATTACGATTCCGAATCCTATCACGCCTTGAGTGAGGCTGCTCAGAGGCCACAGGGCCTGGCTGTCTTGGGCATCCTCATCGAGGTCAGTGTCCCCCACTCCCTCCCAGCTCCCTCTCCAGCCCCTCCGTCTCCCTCAGTCTTGTTCCGCCCATGTCTGTTGCTGGTCTCCCTCCCAAGGCAAATCAGCAACCACTCTGACCATTTATTCTCGACATGGGTGTCTTACTGCAAGCATGGACTCATGCCAAATTCTCCACTCCCCTGCCAGGTGGGCGAGACTAAGAATCCAGCTTATGAACACATTCTGAGTCACTTGCATAAAATTAGGTATAAAGGTGAGCCCTAAAAATCTATTTTAGAACCAAGTGAAATTCAACTTTGGGGAAGCGCCTACCTCTGCCCCCCCAAAAAGGCCTAAGGGGCCTGGGACGAGGGCGTTAGGGGCCAGGGAGTTTCGCTTCTGGGAGGCCAGGCCTGACAAGCTGGGGTGCAGGGAGGAAGGTGGAAGGTGTCTGTCCCCCCAGGTCAGAATACCTCAGTGCCTCCTTTCGACGTGGGAGGGCTGCTCCCCCCGCTACGGGCACAGTTCTTCCGCTACAATGGCTCCCTCACCACACCCCCCTGCTACCAGAGTGTGCTCTGGACAGTCTTCAGTCGCAGGGCCCAGATTTCAATGGAACAGGTGAGTGGCGGAGAGGCGAGGCAGCAGACACACAGTTGTACCCCCCAGACCTTCTCGCACTCCCGAGTGACATTTCTCCACTAACATCCCTCTTCCACTCCGCAGCTGGAAAAGCTTCAGGAGACCCTGTTCTCCTCGGAGACCGACCCCTCCGAGCTCCTGGTGCAGAACTACCGAGCCCCCCAGCCGCTCAATCAGCGACCGGTCTTTGCCTCTTTCATCCAAGGTGACCACACAGTGATCGGAAAAGGACATGGGAAGCTGAAGGACCCCACGACAGGAACTAGGGAGTCCCTGGGAAGGAAAAGGCTAGGAGGGGAAAGGTTTCCAGCACTTGCTTGAACTGGGAGGTAGTCCCCACCCCCAAGTGGCCGGGTGACTGTCCCAGATACAGAGGCAGTGTGCTGCCCCAGCTGGGGGTGGGGATCCGAAGTCCCACTGACCCAAGTTTTCTTTCCTTACAGCGGAATCCTTGTACACCACAGGTGAGCCAGTCCTACTCAGGAACGGGCAGGGCCGGGGGCTCCTCAGCGAGCGAGGGGAAGGCACCATGTCTATGTCAGCCCTAGGCCGACACCTTCTGTCTTTACCTCTCCCAGGTGAGATGCTGAGCCTAGGAGTGGGAATCTTGGTCGGCTGTCTCTGCCTTCTGCTTGGTGTTTATTTCATCGCTAGGAAGATTCGGTGAGGTCCCACTTTTCACTCTTCGGGTCCGTTTTCTAATGAAAAGCATTCTCCTATTCCACCTCCCACGGCTTGCCTCGGACACGAGTCATGTCCAGGAAACCCCTCCCCCAGGAAGAAGATGCTGGGAAACCAGAAGAGTGTGGTCTTCACCTCATCACAAGCCACCGAGGCATAGACCCCCTCTCAGACCTCATGGACGCCTTCCCCGCATGCCTATCAGGGAGCTTCTAGAGTGGGGTGCAGGAACTGGCCAGAAAACTCTGTAGGAGTAGCAGGCAGACACCCCTCCTTCCTCCACACGGCCCCTACAGAGAGGCATGGACAGACAGGCTCTTGTTCAAGTAACAGCCAAGCCTTCGTGCAGATCAGAGGATGTCCAGGCTGACAGTGCAGGGGGCAAACTGTGCATAGTTGTAGAGGAAGTTAGCACTGTGCCCCACCCCCTCTCCTTTATGTCCCTTTCCCTAGATATGGACAAGATATTCCCTTAGGAAAAAGGGTTGCTGTTTGGGGGAGAGGGGGTTTATTTTTGCTCAATGTATTTGAAGATTAAAGTTTCTGACCCCACCGCTGGCCTTACCTTTGGGGCTCTTAAGAGTGGGAGTGTTCCTTAATCCCTCAGGTGGCGGAGGTGGGCAAGAGATAGGGAAAATGAAGCATTTCCCATAACTCCTTTTATCCGAATCCTAGAAGGGGAAATCCAGTTCTGGAAAATGCTTAACCTAAAGTTTCTGACATGTCAAACCAGCAGCCCAGACTTACTGCCAGGCTTGGAGGGGATCAGGTTAGGAAGAAGAGGGGACCAGAGGCACGACAGGGCAGAAATTTCAACTAACATGTTATCCCTGTCCTTAAAAGCCAAGTTCCCCCACAATTATAAAGTCCTTTTTATTAGTCAAAATCACAATCACCTTGATTAAAAGGATGGGACACACCATCCTCAGCAGAAAATGATACAGTATATAGAAAACCTTCCCACCCCACCCCCAATTAAAAACTAGAAAAAAATCTGCCCTCCTTCCCTGCGATGTCACAGTAGGCTGACTCCTCCAGTGGCACTGCAGCTCTAGAGTGGGCTAGCTCACCGAAGCACCCTCCACTTCACCTTGGGGACAGGAGGGGTGCTGGTGGTCAATAAAACATTAGTTCCAGTAATACCAGTTCCCAAACATGCACTTCCTTCCTTTCTCCCCAAGGCCTGGGGCCATGGGGAAAGGTGGATAGATATGAGCCCAGCCATGAGGAGCTATCTGAGGAGGAAAAATATAGTCCAAGGAAGTTAGGAGAAGAAGTCCAACATACTTCCTCCCTCCCCTGACTCCAAAAAAAAAAAAAAAAAAAAAAGGCAGTTTGGGGTCTTTATCACACCAAAAATGGCTCCCCTCAGACCTGAGTAAAACAACAAGGTGTCCAGTCTGGGGAGGGGGTACTGGGAATCTCAGAGCTCGTCTACCCTTGAGCCGCCATTAATTTCATCTTCATGGCAACGGCTAAGCTAGGCCCCTTTTCTTGGCAACCTGCACTGTCCAGAACTGGAGATGGAGAAATACAGGGCGAGGAGATCAAGAGAGCACCCCAGGCACAGGGGTCCCCCCCAGGTTCCCTCAATCCTCGGGTGGGATGCGCAGGGCAGAATACACCATCACCTGACTGTCCTCCTGCCGGCGGCCTGCAGAGGGGAAGGGAGGTGAGTCGTGGGCAGGGTGAGAGCAGAGCACTGACACAGGAGAAGTCCTGGATAACAAGGGGGTCCCCAGAGGGTGGGGATAAGTGCAGATTCAAACCCGCCAGTCACTGACTGGCTCAACCCAGGCTGCTCCTGGTAAAGCCTAAAGGTCACCAGTGGACAAAGCAAAACCCTGGAGGTGACGGGATAGACCGACGAGGAGACAGAATGGTGAACAGTGGACCCGGGCTGGGGCTGGACTCAGTCATGGGCAGTGGGCAGACGGGTGGGATCTGTCAGGTGAGCAGTCCAGGTAGTCAGTCCTTACACGAGAGGCTGCGCTGGATACTCTGGAGGGACCCTCCGGCTGTGATGAAGGCCCAGAGCCCCATGGAGACAGTGACCGCACAGATAGGCAGCAGGCTGGCCTCGTACCACGGGTTCAGGAATGTCTGCGGATGGCGTTTAGAGTAGAAAAGGGGTTAGATTCTCCCTCTGCCTAATCCCCATAGCCTCTTTGTGCCTCTGACCCAAACGTCCCCCAGGTGTCTCTCTCAAACCCCCCAGTCCTTTCAGAGCCCCAACATCTTGTAGTCAAAGGGACCGGTGACTTTCCACTCCCTCAGAGGTTCTTGATACTCCTGCTCACCTCGGGCCACCTACATACAGTTTGACCAACCCATTCAAACTCCCCCCAGAGCAGGTGCTGAAGTGAGAGACCTCTCAAGACGCACCTTTTATCTCTTCCCAAGATAAGTTTTAAAATAAGTAGTAAGGGTATATTTCCCCTTCATCCCATTCACCGTTAAATTCTTTGCTAACTCAGGCCCCTGTCCCCAACTCACCAGTCCCGATGTCAAAAGGTGACTCCCAACCACCAGGCCCAAAGTCCAGTACCGTCTCCTCTCACAGGCATCAAAGAACACAACTCCCCAAAAGGTGTGAAGCAGGATGATGGCTGCCGTCAAAAAGGCTGCAGAGAGGGAGATGGGGAGGAGATGATGTATCCCTCACCTTCTCCCCGCCTCCTGAGATGCTGAGCCAGAACAGTCTCCCAGGGAGGGCCAATAAATCAGATCAGGGCCAAGGATGGATGGGGCACCAAGGCAAGATAGAAAGTGGATCTTACCTGAAGTCAAGAAGTAATAGGGTGAGTCTCCATGGATCCCAACCACACCTGGCCCAAGTGCATCAGCCAAAATATTGATAACAGAGAAGACACCACTGATGATACCGAAGGAAAGACCAGACACTGGGGGGAGGGAGGGTCTCATCAGTGTCAGAGATCACCACAGCCTGGTTACCAGTGATCTTCCCCGGCCCCATGCACAACTCCCCCACACCTGCTCTCCCTCCAGGCCGCCTCTCCTTGGGAGTCCGGCATGAAGGAAAACAGGTAGCCACTTAGAACATGTGGACCTTTAGAGACTTCCCCGGGAGAGGGGGTGCCAACACCCTCCTCCAGCCCTGTCCCTTAGCTCACCATAAGCCATCTGGCGGATGGAGATGGGCGATCTTCCGTCCTCACTCAGCGATGCTAACCCCTCATCTGCCTTCCTGGGGTGATGTGGGGTGGGGAAACATGAGGAAAGGCAGGAATGCTCCTTTCCCTCGAATGTCCCCCCTCACTGCCCCCTCTTCCAAACAACCCTCTGGAGGCTGCCCCACTTCTCATAGTGCAATCCTCGGCCCTTCTCCCCCACAACCCCAGACCATCCATCCTCTTACTTAAGCAGCTTGTAGTAGGCAAAGCGGAACACCTCCTGTAGAAGGACAGACACGGCAGCACCAAAAATCAGGAGGCCGTACTGGAGCCGGGAATCTGACGGGTCAGTCACATGGACCAAGATGAACCAGACCACAGAGGCCAAGAGCAGAGAGACCAGCCAGAAAAATGCTCTGTGGGAAGAAGAGGGCAATCAGAAAGGCAAGGGGAGAGGCAGCCGGAGAAATCAAGTAGGGGAACCAACCAAGGCTGCAGCATGAAAAGTGGAAGTTAGACTTCCGGAGGGAAGACAGGGAGACAGAGAGCAGGCAGATCGCTGTCTCCACCAATGGAGTCTAGACGCAGGGGGATGGGATAAAATCTGATTAAAGAGTCTTCAGGGCGCTGAGAGTCAGAGCACAGTAGCGCCAGGTATCCACTCCTGGATCCTCCCTTAGGGCCGCCCGAGGTCACCACAGCCCCCTCCCGAGTCTTGGCCTTGAGCCTCCTCTGACGTCGCCGGAAGAAGGATAGGAAGAATCTGTGCGATCCCTGGAAGGCGGAAACCAACTGCGGGAAAGGGCGAGTCACCCAAACCCCTGCCTCGACCCTTCCCAATCTTCGCCTGTCTCCCCCCACTCAGGCGGCCAGGCTCGCCCCAGTATCTCCAGCCCCTTCCGGATCTCTCTTCTGCGCCCGCCTGCGTCTCCCCGACCCTTACTCACCCTGCGACCAGAATGATGACACGAAGCGGGTCCCCGGCCACAGTGATCAAGAAAAGCGCAAAAGCCGGGCCGAAAGCGACAAAAGTGCATCCGAAAAACACTGCGGCCCCCATTGCTTGGCAGCTGGGGGCGGAGCGGAGGCCTGGCCCAGGGAGGCGAATGGGAGGAGCACGCCAGCTAGGGAGTCCGCGTGGGGTGGCGACGCGACCCCGTAAGGGGCGCGGTGCAATGTCACCCCCGAACCCCGGGGATGGGGAAGGGGGGGTCACCTAAAATCCCAAATACAGGTCCGCGCGACTTCCTCTACGGAAGCCGAGAAGGGGACAAACCCCGGCCGCAGCCGGGTGGCCACCTCCCATTTAATCCCCACCTCGAAAGCCAATGGAGAATGGGAGGGGGCGGGGCTGCGGGTGGGGCGGGGCTACAGGGCGGGGCGGGAGCCGCACGGCCTGCTGGGAGTTGTAGTCCTGTGCTTCAAAGCCCGGGACCTTGGCCCTGGGAGTGGCTCAAGCCGGTTAAAGGGAATTGAGCTGGGTTGGGCCGGTTCGGGGTTCGGGTTCCTGGGTTCGGTTGGGCCTTGGATGCGGATTCCCTTCGTTATTTTGTGGAGAAGGGAGGTAGCAATCCTGCCTCTACTCGAAGAGCTGCAGAGGGAGGAAGATCCTGTTGGAACCTAAGGGACAAATACGAAGAAAGCACAGGATAGAGGCTCCGGGGAGATAGGGACGGGTATTGTTCTTACTTGAATGAGAGGAAATGGGCTAGAGCTACTGCCTAAGAGATGAAGGTTAGATTTAAAAGTAGGAGCTCTTTGAACAGGCTAGTATAGGAAACGTGCAGTAGTAGGTATTATCGCTAATGAAACCTTCATCTGTAATGACAAGAGAATCAGCAAGAAGGAAGGGGAGCCTGGAGAGCAATACTGGGAAAGAGGTTAGAGGGGATTCGGAGTTAAAATAGTTTGTTAAAAGCAACAAGAGCGATGGAGTTGAAGGAACACGAGCCTACCCTCCTCCCAGGCCAAAGGACTCAATTCCCTTTATGTCGTATTTCCTCTATTTATTTTCTGAAAATGATCTTCGATGGTGTCTTTTTCTCAGACTAGGGGAGGCGGAGCAAAGCAAGCAAGTTCTGGTAGAAGAGGGTACCCTACCCTCATTTACATAGCAGTGAGGTTAGCCCTTAGGAAAGATGTTTCCGCAAAGATTGGTACCAGGATGGGAGAGTGAGGGAATCAGGAATATTGTTTTTGAGAGAGCAATCAAAGTATGGAAAAACTATAGAAGTTGTTCAAACAGAACCACGCTTCCTTTACTTCTTGGAAGTATTTTACGTCCTAACACATACGTGTATATCCACATAAATATTTTCCATTTTTTTTCCAGGAAATTCTGGAAAGAAGCTGAAGAAGTAGATTGTACAGATTTACACTGAAAGTCACCAAGCAAATCCTCTCCCAATAAGGTGGAGAGGAGCATCTTGGCCTATGCTCAAGACTCTGGGTCTTGCTTCTGAGCCTAAGCTGGCCGAGTTAGGGGATAAGACAACTCATCTCAATTCACCTTGGAGCTGTTACCACAGCATCTTCTGACAGATAAGAGCGGGCGCCAAACCTATCTTGTTCATGGGTGGTGGTTCCACAGGGACTTGCATTGTACCTGACTCACTGTAGATATCAAAAGATATTTATTAACTCCCTTAAAAAAGATAACAATTGTATTCTTTTCTCATTTCCTTGCCTGTGAACCCTGAATTGCCTAACAGACTAGGCCTAGCACACCGTGCCTAGCACGTATGTTACTAAATGTTTTTGAATTGAAGTCAATGAAAATGGGAAACATAAAAACAGAGAAAAGGATAAGACAAACTCTACCCCATAGGCTGGAATGAAAGGAACACGCCAAGTGACTGAAAGCGAGAGAAGAGATGTGGCATCTACAGGAGGGAAAGAGACCATCTGCTTTTTCCTTTCTTCCATCCGGTGCCTAGAAAGTGGAGAAAGAGGTGAGGTGAGGTCAGTACTTACTAGAGAGGAAATAACTGGCCTTAGCTGAGAGATTTTTATCAGAAGCAATGTAGCAGGTGCTTCGAGAGCCAGACAATGGTGTTGATATTGTTCCTATACTTCACAGTCCAGACAGGCAGAGAAGAGGGACTGTTTTCAGTCTAGAAAATGCTCGTCCCTTCTCAGAACATTTCAACTGTGAAGAAAGAGATTGTGATTAGGCCTCAGAGAGAAGGGCAACTCTGGATGGTGATAGTAAATTAGGGACAGTGAGAGGGAAGGTGAGCTTTTTGTGAGGACTGGAAGAGAAGGAAGGCGTGGAGGAGAGGAGGAGAGAGGCTTACTATAAGAACCTCCTTAGTAGTCCAGGGAGATTGGGGGTGTGTTTTTGTTTGTTGTTGTTTCCGTAGTGGCAGCAGGAATCCTGAATGGATCAAATCCAGGGTTCAACAAACACGTTCCCATCAAAACCCACTTTGCCTCCACTTTGCCTCTTAATCCGAGCAGCTCGGGCCAAAGGACCAGACCGGTAGTGACTGATGATCTAGTCAGTCAGCGAATGGGAGGGGAATTCCACTCCCTGAGAGAAAAGCAAAGCTCCCTCCTTGCTTTGGAGGAGGGCCAGAGGCGGGGTGCTTTCGGTGGGAAACGCTGCAGTTCCTTCTTCTTCTTCCTTGCACAGCAGTGCAGGGTCCGGAATGGAAGTCCTCTTCGCAGCCATCCTTGCTGTGCCACTCATCCTGGGTGAGTTCCCTTCTCTCCCTAAGCTTTCGGGCCACGTCTACTACCATAAATGGGATGGGAGAAGAGAAAACGAGGAGAGAGTGAGGGGTGCAGTTCAGTGGGGAGTGATAACACTCTCATCTGTGCCAGAGTCCAGTGTTGGGGGCGGAGAGGGATCTGGAAAGTAGAGCCAGAAAAGGGGGAGGAAAGCAGAGTCCTGTCAAAGAAGAGGCCCCTGACGGGGATGGAGCCCCGGCTGTGGGGAGTACCTAACGAGAGAGAACTCAGCTCTCCATCACCACGGAGCTGAACGAGATGAGAGGGACTCAAGTGGGAGTGAAAAAGAGAACAGACTCTTTGAAAGTGGGTCAATCTGAAACTAGTGAAGGAAGTCAGGGTACCTTCTTTCCCCGGGAGCTAGAGAGAAAGCCTTGTATTAGTAAAGATCTAGAAGGGTGGGGGTGGGGGGTGACCTCTAGGGAGGTGGAGAACTGGCTGCCTTCAGGGACCGGTCCAAAAAGTAGCTTGGCTCCTTCCCCCCTTTGTTCCTCGTCTGCCAGGTGCTCTCATTGTTTCCTTTTCCTCCAGATTCTTGTGTCATTGCTTGTAGTTAAGGGAGCGCATTCAAGGAGCTTGGGGAAGTGTTCGGCAGGAGGCTTAGCCTTCTTGATCCAATCATGTCAAAGTCCTGTATTTTTAGTCCTGGAGATGAAGAAAAACAAATGCAGATGGGTCATTTAGTCCAGCTGACTCTCATTTTAAGAAAACATATGTTAAATGGCTTGTGCAGAGTTATTCTGCTAGTTAGCAGTGAAATTGGAATGAAACCCAAGTCCAAAAGCCTGAGAGAGACAGAGACAGAGACAGAGACACTGTGTTTGTGTGTGTGTTCGTCTGTGTGTGTTAGAGAGACACGAATAAGAGAAGAGCTCTCATAAATACAGTATGGTGGAGAGCAGGGGTTCCCAACCCCGAGGCCGAGGACCGGTACCGGCCCGTGGCCTATTAGGAACTGGGCCACACAGCAGGAGGTGAGTGGCAAGCACGAAACTGAAGCTTCATCTGTATCTGCAGCCGCTCCCCAGCTCCAGCATCACTGCCTCAGCTCCACCTCGGATCATCAGGCATTAGATTCCCGTAGGAGCACTGGTCCCTGGTGCCAAAAAGGTTGGGGACCACTGGTCTAGAGCATACCGAATAGTAGATTTAGAGTTTATAATTTCTGGTCTCTCTCTGCTTCCTACCTTTTTAGGTTTAATTCTTGTTTTGAGTTTACAGTATGTGAAGGGACCTGTTTTCTGTCCTGGGAACTTCTGGATTGAAAGGGCACAGAGTAACAGGCCACATCACAGATGTGGAGCCCAGAAGACTGAGCAGGGTTTAGGGGTGCAGAGACAGGGAGATAGCCTGGCCCTTGGAGGAGAGGCAGAGAGAAAGGCAACTGATAGAGTTGAGGTCAGCCTCAGGTGTCATTCTGTTGCTAAGGAGTTCCAGATGCCCTTTGACCTCTAGTCCTTGTCCCCTTAGGACAAAATTATGAGGGTGAAGAAGGACTGGAAGAGGATGATTATTATCAGGTGGTCTATTATTACACAGTGACCCCCAATTATGGTGAGTATGCACAAGGCTCAGCCTTTTAGCAGGATGGTGAGAGGTTGGGGATATTTAGTTCTGCGACTTTTCCTTTCTCTTTGCGGTGGAGCAGCTGGGTCACGGATAAATTTAGTGATAAGCAAAGACTATCAAGGTTCGTGATGTTATTTCTCAAGCTAGCAATTTTCAGTTCTTTGGCAACTGGTTGAAACAATTTGCAAACTTTCAAATTTGTGAATTATTTTAGATATTAGATTGAAAATATAAATGCATACACATTCATGAACTTTTTGTGTGTGTGTGTGTGTGACTTCCGTGGGCTTTATTTTCACAGCGAAGAATGCAGCAAAGATGACCTGAGGGTAATCTTTAAAATGAGCTCCCAGTGGCAGGTGACTCTTGGCCAGAAGAGAGCTGAGGCAACCTCAGTTTTCAGAGGTCAAGTTCAGATCTAAGAAGGTGTACTTGGTGTAGTCATGATGCTGGAGATTCTTGTAGGTGGCGGTGGCAGCTCGTATGGGCTCCTTTGGCAGACTTTGCTTCTTGGAATTTGGTGGCAGTCCCTTGTCACTCTTTCCTGATTCCGTGGAGAGAAAAACTGTGGGAGCAAGTCCTTGAAACACTGGTCCTTCTAGAAGCATAGTCTTCACCGCTCGGTTTGTCCTTGCCTTGACAGAAGGAAGACCCCCGAGGGGCAGGCCCGGAGGTCATTGTACTCACCCTCCGAAGAACAATAGATAATGGAGGTGACCGCTGCCCACAAACATTTTCATATTGAAGTTCATTAGGAGTAGATTATACCTGTAAAGTTTACACCTTGAGCAAGCCGAAGTGTTCTGAGAGATTGCTTCCTCTCCTCGTGTCTAGATCTCGTACTACCTTTCTCGTTTGTAACTGCTGCTGCTTCTCCTCTCCAGATTACTTTGGTGCAAGTTTCACTGTTGATTACCAGATGTTTGAGTTAGAGGACAAGCTGGTGAGTGACATCAAAGAGGATCAGGATAGATAACGGTTAAAAATAAACTGGGCAATGTTATAATGCAAGTGATTAGCAAGAACAAAAATGAGTTAAGTGAAGTGAAACTAGGTGGTGGGGCCCCAAACAGACCATTTACCACAGCTGTGGAGGAGGAGGAACCCAGAATCCAGCAGGTTTGCTGAGACACTGAGAGGGCAGTGGGTAGTCCTCGATCAAGGGAATTGGTGGGTGGGATGGGTACATAATCCATGCAGACGTAAGGGGGAGGTCCCTGAGTCTGAGTATAGTGGGGGACTGTCGTGGGGGGTGGGGGGAGGTGAAGAAGAGAACTCTAGAGAATCTGTAAGGACGTTGGATGGAGGCGATAATAACTCTGTTTCCTAATCCTGATGAGGGCAGAAGAGGTTGGATAAGAAGGAAGTGGAAGCAAAAGAGACTACCATTAGTCCTGAAACAGAACATGCAGTCCATCAGACACCCGTAACAGTGAAAGCAGTAACAATGGAACCGGTGAGTTAATTGGGGGATAAGGCGGGGAGGGAGATGTGACATCTCTTACCCTGGATAGCTCCCAGGGCTGGTGACATGAAGCAGAGGGAAGATTGGAATACCAGGCTTCAGTGGATGGGGGAACCAAATAACTAGTATTGCAATGCAGGTGTTCATCTCAGCTTGGCCATCACTTCTTTCCCAGAGGTTTACTGCTAACTCCGTATGCAGAATAGTGGGAAGATTTGGTGCAGTTAAATTGCAGTTCAATAGTACTTAATGTGTACGTAACCCATGCCTAACGCTGCTAAGGATGCTGCTGCTGCTGCTGCTGAAAACGAAATCTATGGCGTCGTTACTGCAAAGTATTTATAAAACTCAAGTTTACATTTATGAAACATTTAGAACAAAATGAAAATCTTTGTAACGATGTTAAATTACATACAAATGTGAGAGCACATGTGACCTAGACAAGTGCTGCGGGCGGTGGAAGGAGACAGGTCCATACCGGAGTTGTCTGGAAAACTTAGAAGGTGATTGTGCTTAAGATCCACTTTGATGATTGGCAGTGTGTTACGAAAGGACGAAAGCAATTAGATGGAAGAATAATTAGTCCAAGAGTGAAAATCCTGCGTAGACGAGGGGATAGAGCACGTATGGCATGTTTTGTGGATGAGCTATGATTGGAGGAGAGTGTAGATGGAAAGAACAGTGGGAAATTAAAAAAATAATAACATTTAATATAAATTTAAAATATTAGGCTCTTAATATTTGCTTGGAAATTTCACATATGGGAAGCCAGGGCAAAATTACAGAGTCTGAAGGGTCAGGCTGAAGTTTGGATGTATAAGAAATAGGGAGCCTAGTAAGTTCTTCAGGGAGGTAAAGATACAATGAAAGTGGTGTTTTAGAAAACCTATTTGTCTGGTAGTATGCAGGATGCAATGGAATGGAGACAGATTCATGAGACTTGCATCATTCCCAAAACAAATTTTTAAAGACCTGTTCTAGGGCATTTTGAATCAAGAGGAGAAAATAGATATTTTGAAGAAAATAGTTTCAGTGATAATTTCATATGAGCGCTAAATGAAGAAAGACTTAAAATAAACTATAAGTTTAAATGTGGATGTCTAGGGAAGTGATTGACCAAAATGGGAAGTGTGGGAGATTAGAGTGGTTTAGGGGTGAAGTTATAAATTTCGTATTGCCCAAGCTGAATTTCTGGTGACAACCCTATGAAGCGATGCTGAAGGAAGGGGAGGTCGGACAGGACTGCTGTTCTAAGTGCAAAGTCAGAGTTACGAAAGTCGATGAGTGCAGTAGAGCCAGTACACATGGAAGACCAAAAGGCCAAATCCTGTGCCTGTAGTTAGTAGAAGGAGAAAGGGAAATCAACCAAGGAAATGGAGGAGAGTGGGTTGGAGACATGGGCCAAGTTTGTCTCATATAGAGTCTAGAAGAGAAAGCTTAATATAGTCAATCACAAAGCTACTAAGAGGCCAAGGAGAAGGTCATTAGTAACCTCCACTCTACAAAAAAAAAAAAAAAAAAATGTTTTAAATGAATAGTTGGAGCAAAAGCAGGATTTGGTGGCATTAGAGAGGGGGTACATTGTGAGGAAGAGTATGGGCCAACCATTTGTGGAATCTGACACTGGAAAAAGAAACAACAGTTAGCAAGGGCAGCAGGGCCAAAGCGCAGCCCAAATATACATGAACACAGATAGGATGTCATGAACACGGCGGATGAAATATACATGCCGAATTGAGTGGGGCTTCCCTAGTGTGGTCAGGGATGGCTGAAAGGCACAGCAGTAGGACTCCTTATAGTGCTGGGGAGGAGGGCTGGATCTTTCAAGTTTAGAGGAAAGGAAGACAAAAATTGGTGTAAAGAGATGGCTATCCTGCCATAGAGGAAGAGGGTGGTCAGAAGGGTGACACTGACCTTCTATGGGGGGATTTCTATATTTTAGCAGAGTCCAGATGTGAACGAGGCTATATCCTGTCTACAGAGTCCTGTTTCCCCCCTCTTGTCCTGGCTCCTTGTTCAGGGGTGGATGTATTTCATATAGAAGGTGAGTGTAGCCATTGGCCTTGGGGGAGTCTGTGAAGCAGTTTTTACCACTCTCTCTGGCTAGTGTTTTCAGCATGTTCAGCTCTCTCTCAGCTGCTTAAAAGAAGAGGGATCACATTTAGAAAAATCTTATCTGCCTGTAAGGAGGTTTAGGAGGTGTCGAGGCAGAGACTTATGTAATAAGAGTCGTTTACTTTTTCTGAACTGGGAGGGTTTCAGGACCTGAGCAGAAGCAGGTGGAATGGAGGAGAAACCCCTCGTTCTCCAGTCTGCCTTGAAGAATCAAAGCTAGTTCCAGCCTGGCAGTGGTTTAAGGCAGGGCAGGTGCCAGAGGGCAAAATGGGAAGGGCCCTACTACTGGGCAGAGTCAAGAGTCAAAGTTCAGAGGCAGAAGTGGGGGGGAGGTCGGTTTCCTAATGTAGGAGAGAGATGGGGGGGCGGGTGGGAGGAGGGGATAGAAACCTAAGGGAAGGATTTAAGTTGGGATTCTAAATAACTGTGGGGCATGAAGAGATTTAGCAGAAGGAAGGAGCGAAGAGGGGAGGGGACACATCTCCCAAGAAATCTAGCTCGGAATATGAAACCTGAGGAGTTTTCAGAGGTGGGGGCATGGAGGGGTTTCCCGAGTCTCTGACTCTGACTGGTCATTGTTTTTCCTCTCTTTGTCTTTTTAGGAGAGAAAAGGCTGCTATGACTCTTTGGGTGGGGATTTGGGGACAGGAAATTGGAAGAGAAATAAATGAAATAATCTGGTTACTCTCTACTCCTTCATGAGGGTCTGTTCTAAAGCCACAACTCGAAAGCGAGCACTAGGATATGGGAGTGGGAAGGTAGCTTAGAAAGGAAGTTAGGTGACAGTAGCATCAGAGGGAATTATTAGGACTGTGAATGAACCCGAAATTTTGGGAAGAATGGAGAAGAGCACCTACAAACAACAGGTTTATTATCGACAGTCCATAATTCTAATTCTATTGCTTAATTTTGTCATATACATTGTGGAAACTGGGGAGAGTCGAAGTTTATACTTAGAACACATTTTTTTTTTAATAAAATAAGCTCATTGTTAAGCATGTAAAATATAAAAAACTACTTAGAATAGATTTTTAAAATTCACACCCTCCTCCACTTACACCCCCCACCCTCCTTCCCAACAACGTGCCTTTTCCAGTTAGTAATTAGGGCAGGCAGGGACATACTTTAAAAAAATTTTTCCCCTATCCTCGGGACTCTAGTTAGAACTGGGCTGCCCCCTTGCGGTCTCTTCGATGTCACAGCTTCAGTCAGTCCACAGTCCCTGAGCACCTATCCCCTTCTCTCCACTGTGCCATTTCAATACTGCGAGGGGCAGCGAATGGTAAAACTCTGGACTTGCCACCTTCTCTCCTTCAAAGCCTTTCGAATCTTCTCCAGAGGACAAATGAAGAAACAGAAACTGGACAAAAGCCTAAACTAGGTGATTGGGGACCCCTCTCGACTTCATTCCCTGCGCTAGGAATCACAGATTCGGGGCCCAGAGCCCGAGGAGCCTGGGTAGAAAAGTCAAGAACAACCAAGTTTGGCTTTGACCTCTAGAGTGTGGCGGGCTGGCATCTGAGCTGGTAACGTGCGTGGCGGCGGGTTATGTAAGGAACGCGCTGGAGGAGCCGCCCCAGTGGGATCCCGGGAGAGGACGCGGTGTTCTCGGCGGCAGTCCCCACCCTCCTCACCCAGCAGGGCATCAGGCACTCAACTTGTAGGAGAAGGAGGAGGGGAGGGTGAAACAGAGACCGGGGAGTCACGAGGGCCGGGCCTCCGAGAGGGGGAGATGCTGCACCGAGGCACGCATCCGTTCTCGCACACACGTTGCAGACGCAAGTCGCTGATGGTCCCACGTGCTGCCCTCGTGAGCCGAGGCGCTCCAAGAGGGGGCAGAGGGGTCCGCTCGCAAGCAGGACCCAGGAGTCCCACATCTCGAAGCGCGCGCCTCCGGTCACGCGACCAGTCTGCGCAATCCAGACTCGGTCTCCCGCGCAGCACCATCCTTTTTAAGGCCATGGGTTCCGCCCTTTTCCTCCCCTCCCTTCTTTTCCACTTTTTTTTCCATCCTCCTCCTTTCTCATCACCGGGTCCGCCTCGCGAGCCGCATGTAGGGGCGGAGAGCGGAATGCTGCCCTTCCATCCAATCGTCACCTGACTGCCTCTCATTGGCCGAGCCCCTGCATGCCGTAGCCAATGGGACCTGAACTTCGGCAACGACAGTCACGTGCCACCGGCTAGCTGGCCAATGAGGGTGCGAGGCCTGTGTACGCAGGGGGAAGGCACGTGCGGAGCCGCACGTGTCTGGGAGGGGGAAGGGGCGGGACCCAGTGGGAGAGGCGGAGGCGGGGAGCCTAGACCCGGAGAGTCGGAGCAGAAGCTGGAGACAGACGGCCGGGGCTAAGCAGATCCACACAGGTGAGGAGACTTGGAGGCCGGGGAGCGGTCTGCGCGGGAGGATCAATCCCCCCTCCCAAAGAGGGGGCTTAGGGACCCCTTGGTGTTGGGAGGGATCGTGTCGCGTGGCAGGGCGAGCCCGGGTCCGGAGCAGGGATCCCGATCTGGAAGACTGGGAAGAGACGGGGGGCTCCGTGGGAGGCGGTCCGGCAGTCACCAGGTGGGTTCGGGGACCGGGGATGCAAGGCTCGCGGGCGTCGTGACCTCCGGTGGAGAGGCTCGCTGCGGGATCGGGCTGGGAACAAACCAGGCGAACTGGGGAAGGTGTCAAGTCACTTATTCTGAAGTGAGGGAGGAAAGAACGGCGTTTGCAGAGGCCAGAGAGGCGGCCCAGATTCCTAATGGAGGCGGAGAGGCGAGGAAGATGGCTTTTTCTCTCGTCTCTGAGACGGGTAATATCGGGGAGGGAGAGAAGAGATATGATTATCCCGTAGAGTACCGCCCCCCCCTCCCCCCGGCCCCAGTCTCCCAGTCCGTTTTCTAATTCTCGGATTCTGGTTTCAAACTCCTTCGCTTTGCTCTTCAGTTGCAGGTCCGATCTTTGGGTCCTCCAGGAGCTGCTCCCCAGCCCCTGCTTCTCAACCTATGGATTCTCCATCTAGCGTTTCATCCTATTCCTCCTACTCTCTCTCTTCCTCTTTTTCCACCTCCCCAGTGAACAGTGACTTTGGCTTCCCCTCCGATAGCGAGGGGGAGGACAAGGGGGCCCATGGCCCCAGGCCAGACACTGTTGGGCAGAGGGAAGATTCTCGGCCCAGCCCGGGTCCTATCCGCCGCAGGCAACGACCCAAGGTTTCCGGTAACCGACATACAGCATCTCACTCGGCACAGCGGGGCTTGGCTTCTCCTATGGCAGGATGTGGGGTCAAAAGATCAAGAGATGGTGAATTGGAGACCAGTCTAAACGTACAGGGTTGTACCACAGAAGGAGACCTGCTCTTTGCTCGGAAGGTAAGAGAAAGCTGGGGAAAGGAGACCCTACCGGAGTGCCTTAGCACCCAGCTGGTTGGTGAGGACCCTGCGAGGATAGTACTGGCTCCCAGGGCTGGGGGCGGGGGAAGAATTAACCAGTGCTGGTGTGGGCAGTGCTCGGTCTTCCCACAGCCTTTCTCCTGTTTTCCTCCAGTGTAAAGAGCTCCAGGGATTCATACGCCCTCTCACAGACCTGCTGAATGGCCTGAAGATGGGTCGCTTTGAGAGAGGTACTGTCTGATTAGTTGCATTTATCTGAGCTAGCTTCATAGCTCTTTCTCTCTCTCTCTCCTCCCCCCTTCTTCCCTTTTTTTCTCTCTTTCAAAATGTTTTAAATGTGTATTTCTCTTAAGTCTTTGGGGCCTGGATTATTCCTTTATGTCTTCTGTGACTTAATTTCTTTAGGTGAACCCATTTTAACCCGCTTCTATCCTTCCTTCACCTGACTAAATTCTTGAATCTCAATCTTTGATCTCTCTCTCTGACCCCAGGGTTGAGCAGTTTCCAGCAGAGTGTGGCAATGGATAGGATCCAGCGTATTGTAGGTGTTTTGCAGAAGCCACAGATGGGGTAAGCGCCACCCCCACCCCCCGCCCCGTTCTTTCCTTCATAAAAAAGGAGATATCGCCACTCCTGTCCTGTTGCTTTTTTCACACTTAATGGCTTTTTTAAAATGTCTTTTTCACAGGGAGCGTTATCTAGGAACCCTGTTACAGGTAGAAGGGATGTTAAAGACTTGGTTTCCTCACATAGCTGCCCAGAAGTCATCACTGGGTAGTAGCAGGCACCAGCTGACCAAGGTAAGAATTTACAAACCTGAGGAAGAGGTAGAGAAATAACCAAGGAAATGAAGTACGTGCATGCAGAAACGGGCTCCCTCTTCCATTTCCTTCTGGGTCTTTTCCCTTTTCAACAAGTTTCTTTTCAGCGAAGGGGATGCTGGAACTTCCTTTGTTGTCTTGATTCCTAGATGTTTTCTTTTTGTTGTTGTTGTCATATTTTATTTGGATAACTGCAAAGAACTCCATAAAGTTTAATCTTACCTTTCATGTGGCAGTTTATCTGCTTTCTGCATAGATACGGAAGGCTTTTTATCTGGCCAAATGATTTATGCAGGAAGATGCCTCAGCTTCTCTCTGCAGATCCTTTCTCCTCTGCTGCCCCTAAAACATTTTCCTCTTTTTACCCCTGTCCGAATGTACTTGTACCAAACCCTCTGGAAGTGTGGGTTTCAAGGATTGATCATAAGAAGTGCATCACTGGGAGAGGTGGGGACAGCCATGGCGCACCCACAGGGGGAGTATTGGATAGAGTCTTAGACCTAGTGTGGAAGTGATCTATTCTCTGGGCCTTCAAATAATTGGGTATTTAGGGGCCACTCAAATGATGGGGAAGGGAAAGTCTCCTGTGGATAATGGACAGTAACCTTGTTTTCAGTCAACCACAGTTAGTTTTTCTATGAGAATAATCAATTTAAAAATAAGCAGTAGGATCTCGTCTGTATATTAATTTATACTTCTTAAGGCACTCAGCATAGGAACTTAGGACTTAAAATATGGAAATTGAAAAGTGGTGATTCCAGTTACAAATAGACTTTTTAAAAAGAAATTCTAAAATGAATTATTTTATAAGCAGGGGACTGTTTTATTTTGTGTATGTCTGGATAGCCAGTGCCTAATATAGTGTGCGAGACATAGGGGGCCCTCGGGTATTTGTTGAATAAATGAAAGTATAATTCGGTTACTAGAACTTTTGCTTAATTCTGGCCTGGCAGGAAATTATCTGTTGTATAAAATAAGGTATGTTTGCATTGCAAACAGTTCTCAAGGAAAATAAAGGTTTGATCAACCAGGTAGAGTTAACCTGAAAGCTTTCTCATAATCTCTTTTCTCTTTGCTTCCCCTTCCTAGCATTTTCCAAGCCGCCACAGTTATCCAGCTGCTTCCCCTGCACCTCCCGTGGAAAAAATGGACCAGACACAGCTAGGACATCTGCTATTGAAACCAAAGCGGTCTTGGCACCTCACTGAATGGCCAGCCATGAACCCCACTTGGATCCACACCACTCCGATTTGCAACCCCTGTCTCAGCTCCCCCGGTTCCATCTCCTTTGGCAGTGGTCCTTTAGGCACTGGGACCAGCATTGGTGTCATCCTCTTCCTCCAGCACGGAGAGCAGCCCTTCACCCACTCTGCTCCGACCACTCCAGTCCCACCCACTACAGAATCTCCTGTCATCCCTGGTGACCCTAAGAAACTGTCTGGGGAGGGACCTCGTTGCCACAGTTTGCCAGTCACTCTGCCATCAGACTGGACCTGTACCCTATTCCCACCTAATCTAACTCCCACGGCCAGAGAGAGGACCATGGGACACCCAAAGCAGATGAGAAGCCATCCTCCGGGTGCTCTTGATGTCCATCCTCTCAGCCCCTAATCCAGGACTGGAGACTGTGTTTTCTAATTCATGTAAATGTGTGCGTGTGCACGCGCACGCGTGTGGGTATACACATACATGTGTGTGTGTGTATATATATATATTTTTAAATTTCAATGTGTGCATTTGTGTTGAAGGAAGAGAAGTCTTTTCTGATTAAAGAAATTTTAAACCTAAACAGCTTGCTTATTGGGGGAAATTGAAACCTTCTGCTTTGGACACCAATATTTATCCTCTGAGCTGCAGAAAACAAGAAAGGGGAAGAGAATGTTTGTGACCTTGAGCTCCACCAACTTAGAAGTCTACATGGGAAAATATAAGTCCTGTGGGAGAGGAGGAGGGACTCTCTACTGCTGTCTTTTAAGAGAACAGTTACAAGACTCAGAGTGGCTTTGTTTTTTCATTCAGGTTCAGAGACTAGCACCTTTCCCTTTGTGTGTCTCTTGTAATCATCCAGCAGGCCCAGAAGAGCAGGTTCTTCTGCTCCAGGATGGCTCTTTGCCTTGATGGGAGCTGTCCATGTTCATGAACAAATGCATATGTAATCTGCTGCAAGAGGAGGGACACGAGCCAGAACGGGCATGTAGTTGCCAGTTTTGAAGAGGAAGGGGCACCCTAGACTTGTTAGAATGAAGAGTCTCGTTAGACACTGGGCCTCATCCTTAATCAAAAAGTTGCAGCTGCTGAATGTATGCTAGACAAAGGCTACCCAGTGTTATCAGCTGGCAAAACTGAAGTCTGTGAATTTACCTATATCTACCCTTCTCCATACGGTATTCTTTCTGATTTGTCCCACTTTCCACCAAAATCATGTCCTCTCCCATCCTAAGCTTTGGCAGTGTATCAGTCTACTCATCATTTTAGTTATTGCTTATTGGCTACTGAGCACGTTCTCACAGCCGCTTATACATCTTTCCCCTATGCCTCAAGTCCTCTGTTCTTAGTGAATAACTGTCCCCTTTTACTTTAGAGAACATGACCTCTTCTCTAAGGCAAACCTCTTCATTTGTGCTTTCACTTCTGGAACTCTGGTCTATCACTTATCCCTTCTTTATCTATCTTGTAACTTCAATTTGTTATTGAACTATTTATTTACTTCTCATGTCTGATCAGGTGACCCCTTCTTGAAAACTTCTCTTGAGCCTGATTGTCCTCTCTCACCTTTTCTCCATAATTCTTGATAGCAGTCTAATTATATTCTTTCTGATTCCTTTTTAGCACTCAGCCCTTAACCTCTTGCAGGCTAGCTTCCACTGCTATCACTCTACTGCCCTTTCTCAAGTCACTAACGAGCTCACAGAATCAGAGTACCATAATGCAGCTTCTGCCCAGTCAATAGCCAGATCCAGAGGCCTTCACAAAGGCCGTGTGCTTCATGCTCTCCGTATCATTTACACTCTAGATGCTGCCTACTGAAACTCTCCTCCTGTGGATCCCATGACAGCACATTATCCTGATTCTCCTCTTACCCATCTGGCAATAACTTCCATACCTCTTGATGGCCTCTACTCCTGCCCACTCCAGAGTGTGGGTGTTCCCCTAGGCTCAGTCCTTGACTCTTTTCTCTGACTACATTCTTTCGCTCAAAGGTTCATCTCCTTTCATGGTTCTAATTATTGCCTCAACTTAGAAGACTGCAAAAGCTTTGTGTCCAGTCACAATCCTTCCCTTGAGGTGACATATTGAATGTCTAAATTTCTGCCGGGCAGTTTTATTTACATATTAATAACACTTAAAACTTACTGCAAATTTTAGCATTTTAGAGCCAAGATGTACCGTTTGTATCTGATTCAACCCCTTCATTTTATAGATGAGAAAACTTAGCTTGTGTAGGACAAACAACGTCTGGTACAGAACTCTTGGTTTCCAGTTTGGTGCTTTTTCCAGCGCTCACCAATCGAAACATTATCTTTCCTTTAAGATGTCCTGCCTTTTTACAATCTCTTTTTCTTCTATTAGTGTTACCTATGATCAGTTTTTCCAGATAACCTGTCTTAAAACTTAGTGTCAGTCACTGAATCCTATTTATTCGGTATTTGGAAGATCACTTAAAATCCATTTTAAAATCTATTCCATTTCCACCTCTCTGGACTAAACGTTGACTATCGCAATAGCCTTTTCTACCTTGAATCCCTTCTCACATATACTTAGATTAATTTTCCTAGAACAGTGCTTTGCATGTCATTCCCTATTCAAATCCTCCAATGGCTCCCCAATGCTTCGAGATGAAAATCCAAAACGTTTAGCCAAGATATCTGTTTATCTCTCTGCTCCCCTGTGTGATCCCTCTGAATCAGTTTCCTTATTTGCCCCTGAACACTGTAAACCTTTTTGCCTCCGAATTCATTTTCGTGCTGTTCACCTTATTCAGTCTTTCCTGCTTCTGATAACTAAACCCTACCCTTCCTTCACTGACTGACTCGAGTCCTTCTCTCAATTGTTTTCTCCATTAAACATGGTATATCGGCTCAGTCTTTGGCCCTTTACTCCATCAAAGGAGATCACGTACATAAAATGACTAGTATGGGGTTTGGTATATAGCGGGCCCTCAAAAATATTACTTTTACCTTCCGTTCTTTCAAAGTACTTTTACATTTAATCTCATTTGACTCCCAGGACAAATTTTGTGTGATTGAGGGTAGATACTAGTCCCATTTTACAGGTGAAAAAAAAAAAAAAGACAATTTAAGTCTGGGATAAGCAAGAGCTGGATAGTAAATATTTTAGGCATTGTGGGTCATACATCTCTGTTGCAACTACCTAACTCTGCCATTGTGGCCTAAATATGGAAATTTACAATATAAACAAATATATGAACATACTAATATATAAACTAATGAGCACAGCTGTGTTCCAATAAAATTTTATTTACAAAATCAAGGGTGGAGTTGGATTTGATCTGTAGGCAGCAGTTTGCAGACTACTGGTTTAAGTGACTTGTTCAAAGCCACATGCCTGATAAGTATCAGAATTTGGATAGAACCCAGATCTCCTGACTTCTAATCCAGTGCTCTTCCACCGTATTATGCTATTGCCTATATAATTTATTTTGGACTTAACATATGCTACCTTGTTTTATTATTTATCTTTTATGCCTACATATTGTTGGTTCTAGTGGTCCAAGAGGCACTCGGTGGTATCAAACAGTACCTGACACACAGTAGGCATTCAATAAAAGTGTGTTGATAAGCATAGAGATGTCCCAGTCTGGCTCTATTTTGGTACTGTAAACTTGGCCTACTCTGAAGCTGGCTTCAGTTTTTGTGTGTTTTATTAGCATAATTAATGAGAATGCGTCTCTGTATGTCCCTGTGTGTTTTAGGGGAAGTAGCCGAAGAACTTTATTATACAAGTACCTGGTTGGGACCTGCTTTCTTTTTTTGAGCTTTTCTCTACTATTTTCCAGTAGCCACTAGATCTGAATTTATGTGAATAACCATAAATGGATATGTAAAAGTAACATGAATAAAAGAAAAGCTGTTTCCACAGTGAGGAAGAAATAAAAAAGATATTTCTACCAGATCTCACTAGACGGTAAATGGCATAGAAACTGACGAGTCTTTCATTCTATATCCTGCAGCTGTTTCTCAACTATTTAGTTAAATGGCTGGGAAGATGATGTTATAGGAAACTCGTGGTATATTCGTCTCGCATTTTTTCCTTAGTTTTTAGACAGATGAAGGGTATGACGGTGTTTTGCATCCAGAGAGCAGATGCGAACAGAAAACAGGCAGCATGCTCAGGAAGCTTTCCCTATTTCTCTCACTTTCCTTCCAGAAAAAGAAACGGCTTGAATAGCCAGTAAAGATTTAATAGCATTAAGGGGTAGAGAATCGGGCTGATCTCGGGAGCCTGAGGACAGCGACTCCATGAGAAGATGAGAAGCTTGTCTGCGGGAAATTTAAACCAAGAGCATTTCGCTTTGGCGGGTGTAGTCCCAGCCGGCAGGCTGTGGACCAGCGCGAAGACCGTTACCATGGTTTCCGCGTAGCGTTTCTCCTTGCAGCCTGGGTCTCCCGGCGCTGCGCGGGCGAGTGCGTATTTCCGCTTCCGGTTGCGCGCGGGCTCGACGTCGGCTGGGCGCAGGGGGCGCGGGCGGACTGGCCGGTGCGGGGCCGGGCAACGAAGGCGGGTACCGCAGGAGGGCACGTTGGCGCGCGGTCACCCCCTTTCCTAAACACCCGGAAAGACTCGGTTCCCAGCGCCCACCCCAAGCACCCCTGGGGCCGGAGCGGTGATGGGGGCGGGGGTCGCGGCGCGTCCGGTCCTCTGGTGCAGGGCCGCGGAAGTCCCCGCGGTGACGCCCTGCTACCGCCCCTTTGTTCCCCTGTGGTAGGATTTGTGTTGGCAAAGAGAACGAGGGGCTCTTGATAACGATCCGCGTGTGATTTGTAGGCTATGAGGACTGTCACGTGCCCCTGTCTCGCTTATTTCTGAGCACGTTGCGAGTCCGGACGCCGAAGAAGCTACGCAGCAAAGTGTGTATTGTGTTGTGCTTCTTACCTGGTCCCCGTACTTTCCTCCCGCCTTCATCATTCTTTAGGTCCTGCAGAGCGAAGACTTAATTCCAAGGTCATGGCAAAACATCTGAAGTTCATTGCCAGGACTGTGATGGTGCAGGAAGGGAACATGGAAGGTGCATACAGGACCCTAAACAGGTAACCGTTAAGGGACCACAATCACGCCCAGACCAACTCTCTTGAGAAGTGCGGGGTTATTCTCTCTCTTCCTGTCATACATTGTTCTCAAACCAGCAGCCCAAGTGTTCACCAGCTTGAAACTTCTCAGCTTCTCAGTTTACTGTCTTCAAAATGAAGTTCTTCCCAAAGCCTAACTGATTGAAGTTTATACATCAGCACAGGGATCCCTGAACCTTCAGGCCGTGGATAGGTACTGGTACTGATCTGTGGCCTGTTAGGAACGTGCTTCACAGCAGAAGCTGAGCGTCCTGCGAGTGAGTGAAGCTTCATCTGTATTTGCAGCGGCTCCCCAGTGCCACCATCACCGCCTCAGCTCCACCTCAGATCATCAGGTGTTAGATTGTCATAGGAGAATCTAAAAGGTTGGGGACTGTTGGATCAGCAGTCATCCCTTTGATGACGAATCTATCCAAGACCTCAATTAGAACCCAAAGGGAAAATCAAATTATCGAGTTGCTAGGAAGTAGGAACATAATACATGATACGTAGAAAGCTGAAGGAGAGATTGGTGTGGAACAGCTAGTAGAAACGACGAATTCAGATTTGGGGTCTTGGGGAAGCAAGCAAGAGGTGGAAAGGCCTTATAAGTTTGGAGGAAGGTTACAGCATGAGCAAAAACGTAGAGCTGGACGTGAACTGGCTGGAGCGGAGGAGCTGTATTGAAAGGTTCTGAATGCCAGGCTAAGAGATTTGGGGTGTCCCTAATAAAGAATGCCTTCACTCTGGTTTCTCGAGCAAATAGTTCTTTAGCCATCCTTTGTCAGTAGTTTAAGGATTTTGACTTTCTGGTATGCTTCATTTATCATTTTCTCTGCCCAGCAAGAGGCAGAGTTTGGAGAAATAAAATGCCGTTTGAGTTGGATTCTCAATTGTGTGAAAGAGATCTTAAAGAGATTATATGAGGTGGCCCTCTGCCTCAAGGCCAGTAAGGTAATAGCTTTATTTCACAAGGGAAGCCTAGAGTCACACAATTGTTGAATGGCAGAGCCTAAAACACCTTTCTAGTGCAATGTTTTTTGCTCTAAGTTACTAAATTATTTACTAGTTCCCCTGGAAATGGAGATACCTATGGCAGTCATTTCCAGTTAAGAATTTTTATATGATTGAGTTTAAATATTGGTGAGGTTCCTGGGGACTGAGAGGGTAAATGAGAGAGTACCTAGTTTTTAGCAAAGCAAAGAGTTGTAGGTGTGGAGGGCTGGATGACAGCGGACTACAGTAAATGAGGGCGAAGATAACATGAAAAGCAGTTGCAGACTCACGATGATTTGCATGTCTTTTAAAAGGAGCTGGTCTCGGGCCAGCCTCATTTCCTCATTCTGTGTCAGTGCATGCCAGTCCTATCCTTGGGCAGAAGCTGTTCCCTCTGCATTTTCACTTACATTGAGAATAAAGATAGTTAAGAACTGGGTGGTAAGATACCCGATTTCATTTTTTTCTGCCACTGCACATTCCCACATCTTTTATTTCAGACCTTTTAGTGGCATGTCTGTGAGAGGGTTGCGATGTCTGATGACCTTTCTCTGCTCCTATATTGGAAGCACAAAATGAATGTCTTTACGGACTACAGTGAATTAGCTGGTGAGCTGAAATGCTGAATTTGGGGAAAGGAAGTCTTACAGATAACGTCACCCTTTTTTTGACCCATCCCTGTAAGTCTTTTTCTGTGTGATTGATTATGGTGGGTTTAGATGGGCCTTCTAGTCGGGGCGATTGGGATGTTGTGCTGTTATTGATGGATGTCAGAGGGCAGCTGTTACTTGATGGTAAGAAATTCCCAAAGGCTCTCTTTTAGCTCCGCTCACCTCCCCTGTTCTTAAAGTGCAAATGACACAATAGCAAGAAGTCGGCATTTAGGAGATTAGCTACTTTGTACTTTCAACAAAAACCCAAGACGATTTATGGTGTAGCATTACTTATCAAACCATTTCTTATAATTGTATCAAAAAGATAGCTACAACTTGAATGCTTTTGACTGAATCCACAACCTGAAAATAGTTTTCTCGCATAAATGAGGCAGCATAATTTAGTGGTTAAGAGCGCAAAGTCTGAAGCGGACTGCCTGGTTCAGATCCCAGCTCTGCCGCTTACTAGAATGATCTCTGGTAAGAACTTAATGTCTCTCTGCCTCAGTGTCTTCATCTGTAAAGTGGAACCGATAACGATACGAAACTCATAGGGTTGATAGGATTAAGTTAACATAATTAAAGTGCTTAGTGCAAAGCACGGAGTAAGCATTATGTGTTAGCTATTATCCTAATTTGGAAGTCATTATAAGCAAGTTTTTACCTTTTTGGTTTTTCTTTATTTGTTTACTAACTTTGAGAGATTGAGAGCTTGCTTTAGCTGTTTTTTTCCTCCTGTTTTCCTTTATTATCAGATTATGTTCAGGGCGACTTGGAGATGAAAAAAATGAGAAAATAATTAAACTTTATTTGGTCGTGAGGGTCCTACTAGTATTGGAATGACTCTTCTTATAGGCAGTGATACTTTTCAACCAAGGCTCCTCCTGTTTAGCCTGTTCCTCATCTCATTTATTCCCTATGTGTGCACTGCTCTCTCATCCCC
Source organism: Pteropus vampyrus (assembly GCF_000151845.1). Lineage (NCBI taxonomy): Eukaryota > Metazoa > Chordata > Mammalia > Chiroptera > Pteropodidae > Pteropus > Pteropus vampyrus. The sequence goes on from NW_011889398.1 coordinate 297,940, forward strand.
CATTTCCACTTACAAAGATTTAAAACTTGAAAAACAGTATTTCTAATTTCCTGACTGAAGGACTTGATCACCTCTCCACTGATGCCAGGTCTGCAGAAAGCCTAAGGCCAACTCCTATCTCTTGAGAGAAAACTCTTCCTGTGTCTTTGAGATTGTTCTAATTCACTTAGAACCAAACCTCTATATAGCTGCCTCTTCCAAAATCTGTATTTAGCCAGTGTCTTTTTTTTGTTTAATCAGCATTAGAGTTTTGCCTTTTTTGCCCTTTCTTTTTGTTTCTCATTTTATCTAAAATCCTTTTTGATCCTAGGTGCCAGCAGGTGGTAGGTGAGAGAATGATAAATAAATGGCGGATGAAGCTCGTTTGGATACCTTTTGCCACCTGGCCTGTCAGTGTCTCAGACCTTGTTCTTAGGGATCTGTTTTCAAATATCTCTAAATTTCTTTCTTTTGTTCTTAATTTTTTCTGTTAAACAGCAGCCCCATACCCCTTTTAAGGGTTTCCTTTTACATACTTTTTTTCCTGGGTAGAAGTGCTAATTTTAGTCAGAACAGCAGGAGACTGGGCAGTGTGACACCGTGTGGTTTCAACCCTGGCTGCCAATGAGAATCATCCCAGAGACCTTTTTAAAAAACTCTTGATGGCAGAGCCCTCCTTGAGACTAAATCAGTCTTGTGGGGTGCGGTGTCTGACCAGCAGCCTTTTAAAAAATGTCCTAGGAGATTTTAATATTCAGCCAGGATCATAGTAGTCTTCTCAAGGGCAGAGACCTATGCTTTTTCATTGGCATGTGTCTTGCATCTACCAAAGTGTCTGGCACATAGAACGCTCTCAATAAATACCTACTTACTGAATGTGAGTGTTGTTTACCTTCTGTCAATCTCTTATTTTAGTGTTTATCAGACCTTTCCACTGAAGCATCCTTAACAGAAGATAGTGAAGGAACCACAGGCATATCTCGTCCTATGGCAGCCTAGCTTTGTTGTGCTCCACAGATGTTGCCATTTTTTTTTTTCTTTTTTCAACAATTCTTCAATTCTTTTTTATCTTGGAACGTTAGCTATATATCCCATAAATTGTATTTCAGCCTCAGGAAAGAAAGTGAACAAATATTTTGCTCTTAGAATAATTTTCTAGGCGGGACTTTTAAGCATGCAGATGTGAGCAAGCCGGTTCCGCAGTGTCCCAGTCTTCCTTTCTGTCAGGCACAGTATTTTCTGATGCATTTTTCTTTGCGTCTTTTTCTCTGCTTCTCCTTAATGTCTTCTCTCTGGCCACCTTTTCTGTATATCTCTCTTACATTCCAGGCTTATCTTGCTCAGCTTTCTGATAGTTGCTAGTTTAAAAATAAGTTGTGTGTTCTGTGGTCTAATTACAACAGTAGATAGAGAGCAAACGAGAGGGGGGTTAAAGCTTTAGGTATTTGGAGCACAGAGGTAGTCTTACAAAGGAATCAGCCTATGTGACTGCCCAGTGAGACTGCCACAGAATGTTTGTTATGTAACCGAGGGCCCTCACTGGTGCCCCGGGATGAGGAGATAGGGAGTGGGGGTTTGCTAGGAAGCCTCGCATGATTGGCTGGCCCCCATGCAAGGCAAGGCAGGCTCGCTGGAAGCGCTCCCGAGTGACCCCTTTTATTCTCTGTAAGTGAGCTTGTGGACCATTGAGTCCTGCATACACGTCGGTCTGACGTGACCGGCTGCACTGACATGTGAGTCTGCCACCTCCAACCTCCCCCAGTCCGGGCAGCCTGGTCCCTTTTACATAATCCGTTGAATTTAACTGAGACTGGCAGCTGATTTCTCCTTCAGTGTTAGTCGCCAGGAGCCTAAACTCAAGGCTGACTGTTTAAAGCTCTCGGTCTGCTAGTCCTTGAACTACTTTTGGAAGGAAGCAGAAGCATCATCAGTAACACCTTCTCTGTTTACTTCCAGAGTCCTACAAAGCTCTTCCTGCAGCCTTTTCATTAGAAATAAAAGGAGATGCCTCTGCTGTAGTGACAGGAACATTTCAGAATAATCTGTGCTTTTTTAGGATAACTAGAAAGTGCAGAGTAAGGAAGGGAATCCGCACCTGGCATCTTGGAATGTGTTTAAATGATCTGTGTTCTGGAAGTAGTTAGAATGATCCAGGGAGCACCATTTAGCAACCCCATCGTTATTGGGGGGGGGTGGGCATCAATCTTTCCCCTCCTCCATGCTTACGTTCTTCTGTTACTTTTTTCTGTCTTGCTTTTTTTTGCCTGACCACATAGGCATCTACCTGGTAAGATGATCGCTTCTATTTCAAAACCCTTTGAAACTCCAGAAAGATAACTGAGTGTATGTCTAGATTCCCTCGTCCTTTTGCATTTTCTTTCATCCTACTTTAAACTGGCTTTGTCATTCCAATCGGATCCTCTTCCTAGGTGAAGTCATATCCAGGGTCTCTGTTCTTTTTATAGTTTTTCCTCAAATCCAGTCTCCTTGTCCTTTTTATATTCCATATCCAGTCTTATCTTTTTCTTTCAGGGACTTTTTTCTGGTTTTTCTCTTAATATACTACTGTAGTCCAGAAAGTGGCCTTCATTTAACAGCAGTGAGCGAGGTCTGGACCGAAGTCAATGCTTAGAGGTTTGATCGCTCCTTTCCCTCAGTGCGCCACGGCTTCCTGCCTTCCACCCCTTTGCTCTAACTCAGTTGCCTAGCCCGGCTCTTTTTTCCCTCATTGCCTCCTTTGCCCATGGGCACTGCAGTAATTTGTCTTCTGAACCTCAGTGGATTTTGTTAGAGAAGAGAATTCTGTCGTGGAGCACTGCACTAAAGACCTGAATTTTACTTCTAGCTCCATTTTGTGATCTCGGGAAGGTCGGCATCTCTGAACTTCAGTTTCCTAATCTATAAAAAGATGACATTACCTACTTAATCAATTTAATATGATTGTAATTAGGATAATGGACGCGAAAATGCTATCTAAAATCTAATGTGCCATCTCAGTTAGGTAATATTGTTGAAGTTTTCTGAGCCAATATTCCCAAGAACTGTGTCTGTTATGAAGTCACTTAATCTTTTGAGCTCTGGACATTTGTCAGTCACTTAGAGGATTCATTTTTATCATATTTACTGATAATTTGCTCTTTGCCCAGCATTATGTTAAAAATAAGTTAAGACTTAATCTCAAACCTTAGGAAGCACACAACCTGATAAGAGACATTTAGAAAAGAAAACACAGTTAAATATAATACTGTCTAATTGATACTTTACAAGAGGCGTTAACAGTGTGCTATGGCAGTGGATCTCCCTCAGCCATCAGCAGCAGCAGCATCCGGGAACTGGTAAGAAATGCAAATTCTCGTCCCCCACCCTAGGCCTATGGAATCAGAAACTGGAGCTGGCACAACAGTCTGTGTTAAGGAGTTCTCCGGGTGACTGCTGCATGCTAACGTTTGAGAACCACTGCGCTTTGGAACAAAGGGAAGGAGTGATTAATTTCACCTGGACCAGTTTACAGACATGGTAACCATTGATTTGGACCTTTTGAAGAATAAATAGGATTTCATAAAACAAGAAGGAATGATATTCTAAGAGAATCTCATGAGCAAAGATAAAAAATAGGTAGTATGTTTGGAGAACTGCACCTAGTCCAGTGAGACTAGAGCATAGGCTTTACAGGGCGAGTTATTAAAGATAAAGCTGGAGAAATAGGGTGAAGCGCCATTGTTTACAGCTTCAAGCTTAGACTAGCGGTTCCCAAATTTATCTGTACCTCAGAATCACCATGTTCCTCTCCCCTTGCGATTTAATTGGTCTGGATGTGGCCTACGGGGTGGGATTTTTAAAAGCTCTCCAGGTGGTTCTAATGTGTGGACAAGTCTGGGAACTACTGGCTTAGCCTATTCTATGTATTGGGAAAGATTGTTTAGCATCAGTGACATGATCTGATTTATGTTTTAGGACAATAATTGGTGTAGGAGATTGGAAATAGGGCAACCTACTTACCCTTCACAATTCAAATAACTTTAGGAAGGCTTCGTAACGCCCTTCTCATCCTCAAGTCCAGGTGAGACGCCTCTCCTGTGTGCCTCTGTAGCAACGTTTCCCTTTTCTTTGTACTTCTCTCACACTGTAATTCTTAGATAATTGTCTTTTCTGCTGGGCCTTAAAGGTAGGGAACCATGTCTACGTTTTCTTTCTATCTTTAGCATTTAACAGACTCTGATATGGAGTTGGGATTCCATAAATACTTATTAATTAAATGACCAGTTATATGATTATTTCAGTACTCCCGGTACAGGATGATAAGGACCATCATTAGAGCTGTGGCCAAAAGAAAGGAGAGGAGGAAGATACCTAAGAACTGTTTCAGGGTTTGAAATTTAGAGGGTGTGTTAGCTGTGGATATAGGAAGTAAATGAGAAAACCTGGTGTGGGAATGAGCTCAGATTTTTAGCTTGCGTGGTGATGCCATTAACAGTACAGAGGAGGAAGAGTAGATTTTAGGAGGAGGTGATAAATTTGGTTTAATTTGGAGGCATTAGAAATATCAGCCTAGCTCTAAGGTAAGTTTGGGGCTAGAAATGAAGATTTAGGAGTCAGTGGTTTCTGGATCACTTCTCAACTTGGCTCTAGAATTATTCGGGGGTCTTTTAAAACATTCCCAGCGCATAACACCACTCTAGACCAATTAAATCAGAATTTCTGAGGAGTGGCGCCTAGGCATCAGTCCTTTTTAAAAGCCATTTAGGAGATGGTTCCATAGTGCATCAGGGTTGAGGCTCACTGGTCAAGGTTAAGGAAATCGTGTAGAACCAGAAAAAAGGAGGTTTACCATCGGAATCTGGAGGGATGCCAACATTTAAGGGCAGATCGAAGAAGAGAGCCAGCAAAGGAGACACTCTGTGGGCCGAGATGCTGAGTCTTGGTCTTTGGTGCCCTGCTCCTCCAGTGTAAGACTCCAGTGGTGGGTCCACATGACTTCTGGGCATGACCGTAGTTTCAGCAGAACCAGATGATCTGCTTCTGCTTCCGGGAGGTTGCAGCAGTTCCCACGCCTTCCATTTTCCTGCCCCTGCAACCTGGACAGACTGATCTACACCAGTACGATTCTCTAGAAGCCTACAGGTCGTGTGTATATAAAATTTGTAGGGTACTAGAGAATCATATTTGTATAGATCAGCAGGAGGCCAGGAGAGGATCCCATAGGTACAGTGGTTCCCCGTCTATTCACATTTGTAATTTACCCAAAGCTCAAATCTTTTCAAGTTCAGGTTCAGTCTGTTGTTATCTTGGGCTTTGTGATGTAGCAGCAATAAATAGGGTTTCCCACTGGGCAGAAGCAGCTGGTGGTTTCTCTTATTTTTATTTCCTTCTTGTGTCCCCCTTCTTCCCATTATAACAGCCACGTCTCAACCTCCTTATCTCCGATTGTGTTTGTGACTTTTACACGTAATGAAAGGACAGGGTGAGCAGGAATGGGGCTGGGTAAACAATGCCAGGAATGGAGGGCAGCAGGTGCCTCCAGAGAGAGAGACAGATTACAGGTTGGAGCCCAAGCTTGAGCTCTCAGGGGCCTGTGGACTAGGTAAATTAGGGAATGAGCCCTGGTGGTTTCTTGGCTCAGTGAAAACAAAGCTGTGAGTTTGAAAACAAAGGCATGTTATCAGTACCTTGCATTGCAAGGAATTGGGTGGGTAGGAAAAAAACAGATTGAGCTCAATTTTATGGACACTTAAAGATTAATAAAACATGGTTTCTGCCTTCAGGGATTTTCAGTATAATGAGGGAGATGTTTGTATAAATAACTAATGGAATGGCAGAATGATATAATCGCTAAATAGGCCTATAATAAAATAAATGATTTTCTCTAATTGAAGATGAGAAAGCTTTATGGAGAGGTGGCCTCTGAATTTGGCATGAAAAAGATGAGGAAAATTTTCGTTAGAAGGTTGGCATCTGGGTGTCAGGGGTGGCATTCTGGGCTGAGGACGCAGCATGAGTAAAGCCTTGGTGGCAGAGTGTGATTGGAGCACGTGGTACGTGGAAAATGGTGGGTGAGGCTTTTGTTGAATGTCCCCATTTGTGTCATGGGTGTGACGAGGGCCTCTTCTTTCCCTGTATTAAGTAGGCCCAGAGGTTTTTCAGACCTACAGACTTCAGCTGTATCAGTTTTAAACAAAATAAGGATGGATTTACATTCTCCACTGAGGACCAAGTAGGAATCACCCCTAGTGTGGTGTGTGTGTCTGTGTGTGTGTGTGTGTGTGTGTGTGTGTGTGTGTTTTTGCTACTGCAGAGACACCCCATGTGAAGATTCTGAAATGAATCTTGGTTGAGAATCAGTGCTGAGGGAGCCACTGTCCTTATGGGACTGTCAGATCCTTCGAGGGTGCTGTGGTGGAAGAAAGGTTGAGAACGTGGCCCCGGCTCTAAGCTCCCCGAGGACTAGGACTCGGTAATTAATTGCCTTTTCATTCCCTGCAAATTCCCATATGGGGCCTCTGTAAGTAGGCAGTTAATGCTCTATTGCCATCGTTCACGCCATAATTTTTACAGACACCAATTGTTTGGTCAATTCACTTCTGGCCATCTGGAATTGGAACAGAATAATGATGAGGCCAAGCTTCTGACTTCATCGCCTGCCTTTGTACAGGATCCTCACGATGGATGGGCTCATCGAGGACATCAAGCGCCGGCGGTACTACGAGAAGCCTTGTCGCCGGCGACAGAGGGAAAGCTATGAAAGCTGCCGGCGGATCTACAACATGGAAATGGCTCGCAAGGTCAACTTTCTGATGCGAAAGAATCGGGCGGATCCGTGGCAGGGCTGCTGAGGCCTGTGGATGGGGGGCCCAGCGAGGACCCCGTCCAGTAGGGTCGCCACCTCTTTTCTCTCTCCAACCCCATTTTCTCTTACCTTTCTTGCAATAAACTCAATCACGGATGTAGACGACGGCCCGCATATGTGAAGCAATCCCACTGGTCAGCAGTGGACCCTCGAGGGCTTTTATTAAGTGAAAGAGGAACTGAGTCAAAAAGTAGTCTAGACATAGAGTGGCGGCTGCCAGGGGCTGTTTGGGGGGCGAGAGTGAAGGATTATTGTTTGTTGCGTACAGAGTTTGAGTTTGGGAAGATGAAAAAGTTCCAGGGATGAATGTTGGTGTGAAATGTTCTTAATGCCACTGACTTGTACACTTAAGTGGTTAAAGTGGTAAGTTCTATATGTATTTTACTATAATTTTTTAAGTCTAGGAGAGGCGAGGAAATTTTCTAAAATGTCATAGAATATCTCCTACCCAATTTTTATGAAACCCAAAGCAAGATCTGATCATTGGAAAAGCATCTGTTACTCTTTACTGAGCTGTCCCTCAACTGTTAAGTAAAAGGAGAGGAAGCAGGTATGTATTTGGAATAAATTCTTCAGCAACTCCCATCAACCAGACTCCAGTGCTGGAACCCTTGCCCCAAGGAATCCTTAACACAGATCTAGCATTCACTGCTGTTTCCTGTTTTTCCTTTAGTTTTCCTAAAGGAGGCTACTGGAGGGATGGTGGAGAAGAAATAAAGCAGTGGATGGAAGGTAGAAAAGAGGGAATGGGGGCACATTAAGAGGTAGGAGGACACAGCCAGAAATACCTACAGCAGCGGTTCTCAGCGTGTGGTCTGCAACATGAAGATCACCTGTGGAATCGTTTGAAATGCAAATTCTGGGACCCTATTGTAGACCTGAATTGGAAATTGGGGTCGGAGCCCCGGAATCTAGTTTCACAAGCCCTGCAGGTGATCTGATGCCTGTCAAACAGTCATTGTCCTGTAGCACTCCAAAGAGGTTCCAGGCGGAGGTCCCCACCACCACCCCTCCCGCTCCTCAATGGGCACTCCTGGGTCTGTGATTCTTGACAGCTGGGGGCACCTGCCCGCTGCAGGAGACCAGCCACTCTGCTTCCTCTCCTGCTGTGTGTTTCCTGTTCTTTGGTTTCCTGACAGCCATGCTGCTGACATAAGGAGCATTGGTGCCAACCCCAGTAGGAGGAGAAGAGGGTAGACGGAAGCAGCTAGCCCACCTCTCCTCACCCAGGCTGCAGCCCTCAGCGTGGAGTTTCTAAAGGAAGTAAACCGCAGACTGCCGAGCCGCCTACCTCTACCCATTGCTGGTGTTCAAACATTGCCCCCTTGTGGTGTAGTAGCGTGGCTTCAGATTTTTTGGCCTTAATTTTGTCTTCAGTAGCTTTTCTCCCTTTCGCCATTACCATCCCTTTTGATTAAGCAGGCCTGCGAGAAGGTATTCTGGAACCACTGTTCCTTACTCTTAGGGCTGATCATCTTCCCTCCACTCAGCAGTAAGGCCCACACTGAATAAAGCATGAGGTGCTGCATAGAGATACCTTAGAGAAGATCTGGTCCTTGCCCTCTGGAAACTGACATTGTGGTTGGAGAAATTTTTACACAGTCTTCAACTTTGTTACGTTTGTACAACCTCATTTTAACAAGGTACCAAGCAAGACCTTGGTACTTCTGAATCACCTTTCAATCTCTGAGTTTCATCTTTAATACATCACTGTTGAATAATTTTGAGTCACAGTGCGGTGTCAGTTGCCAGTTGCTGTTGCTGAGTAAAGGCCTAGCCTCTGCCAGAATGGTAGGATATGTTTGAGATAGCAGAACTGGGCCTGTAACTTGGCAGTATTCCTCTGCGGTTTAAGTTGCTTCTGAGTTCCCTCCAGAATACTAAGATCTGGAATTTACTTGGTCTCTGAAATTATCCCCTGCTTATTCTAATCTCTAGTTCTGACCATTGCCATGTGCCCCAGAGCAGCTAGACAGTTGAGAGGCTTAATGTGTAAAATGGGTAACTGGCTGATTGGCCAAAGTTCCAATCAAGTTGCGCTGTCGCGGCAGGGAGAAAGACCTTCCACTCCGTGCACTGGGAAGCTGGAATGTACCTCATGGTCACATGAATAGGGATTGCATTGGGTTCAGGAGAGGGGTGGGTTGGTATTTACCCATTTACAGGGTGATTGATGCAATACCTCCTACCTTGAGTATGGCACCTATAAATCAATTTCTTTCAATGGTTGTACACACACACACACACACACACACACACACACACACACACACACACACTTTGTTTATTCGTTTATCTGTCAGTGGACACTTGGGTTGCTTCCACCTTTTAGCCATTGGGAATAATGCTGCTTGCTACAAACATGAATATATCTCTTTGAGACCATGCTTTCAGTTTCTTGGGGTGTATACCCAGAAGAATTGCTGGATCATGTGCTAATTTTGTTTTTAATTTTTGAGAAACCACTGTTCTGTTTCCCATAGCAGCTTCACCATTTTACATTCCCACTGACAGCTCACAAGAAGTCAATTTCTCCATATCCTCACCAACAGTTTTTTGTTTTTGTTTTTTGTTTTTTGATGGGTGAAACTAGTACCTCCTCGTAGTTTTAATTTGCATTTCCCTGATGACTAACGATGCGGAGCATCAGTTCACATATTTATCACCCATTTGTATATCTTCTTTGGAGATATGTGTATTCAAATCCTTTGTCCATTGAATTGGGTTTTTGTTGTTACAGGAGTTCTTTCTATATCCTGGACATTAACCTGCAAATATTTTCTTCTGTGGATTATCTCTTCACTCTCTTGATAGTGTCCTTTAATGCACAAAAGTTTTAATTTTGATGAAGTCCAGTTCATCTGTTTTTTCTTTCGTTGCTTGTGTTTTTGGTGTTATCCAAGAAATCATTGCCAAATTCAATGTCATGAAGATTTTCCTGTTTTCTTCTAAAGGTTTTACAGTTTTTGCTCTTAGGCTTAAGTGTTTGATCCATATTGCATTAATTTTTGTGTATGATATGAGGATAGGGTCCAAATTCATGCTTATGCATGTGGATAGCCAGTTTTCCCTGCACTATTTGTTGAACGGACTGTCCTTTCCTCATTGAATGGTCTTGGCTTCTTTATCAAAAATCAACTGACCATATATGTGACGTTTATTTCTGGGCTCTCTCTTCTACTCTGTCAATATGTCTGTCCTTATGTCAATGACACACTGAACATGTTTTATATCTTACATTTAATCCTCATAATACTCTTTTGAAGTAAAGATTCTTACTCTTACTTTATAATAGAGGAAACAATCTCAGAAAAATTATCTGAAGGTATCCCAGTAACTGGGAGACTAAGGATTTAAATCCACCCAGTTCCAAATATTAAAAAGAAAATCAGTGCCTAGAAAAACATTTCCCTCTGGGAAGGTGAACCCAGGTGGCTACAAGCACTGAAACAAAGCAAACTTAAAACTCTGCAGAGTTGGAACTTAGGGACCCATTCAACAGATTTTCTTGAGTGAATATTAAGTGAGAAAACCGAGGTATGAATAACCTGAACAACATGTTTAAGCTCCCTTAATTTGTTCCTCAGAGCCAGGCTTTATTCCATAATGTCATGCCGCATCAGAGAAGGTGGGTTTGTTGTATATTTTTCAAATTTCTTTAAAACTAGCCTTTAGATAACAATCATGTGCTGCCTGATTCTAATAACCTCCCTAGAAAATAACTGCATTTTCTAGTGAGCCTACCATCTCAGAAGATATCTTGGAATTTTAGTTTCTGTGGTTTGTAATCTGATACAATGGAATTTTCATTTCCTATATTTGAAATTGTATACTTTTTCCACACTATACTTTGCCCACACACATGGTTTTTCAGAATCACTGGTTTAAAGGGTCAGTAACATTTAGAGCCTCATTTTGAAGTAGGCAAATAATACAGGCTATTCATAGAATGAGGAAAACTACTGGCAGGTCCTACTCATTTATCATACATTGAGCCTTTACTATGCCTGCACTATCCTAGGTCCTGGAGATACAACGACAATATGACATGATTCCTGCCCTCAGGGAATTTCTAGTTTTTAGGTAATAAAAAAGCAGACTTCAGCAGGTTCTGAGGCCTGCAAGATCCTCTGCTAAAAAAGATTCATTCTTTAATTCAACAAATATTTATTTAATTGTGCCAAGTGCTATTTTAGGCCTGTAAGATACGTCAGTGACAATGATTTCTGCCTTTAAGGAATTTACATTCTAGCAGGAGTCAGATGATAAGAAATCAACTTAATAAGTTAGTGATCTAGTACTAGTACAGTAGGTGGTAATAAGTACTATGGGAAAAGAAAACAAAATCAGGGGAATCAAGAGTGCCAAACAGTCTTTGGAATTAAGTAGGGTGGTCGGGGAAGGCTTCGCTGCAGTTACATTTGAATAAAAACCTGAAGAGGAGGGAGCAAACCACGTGGATATCTAGATGAAGAGCAATCTGGGCCAAAAGCACCAAGTGCAGAGGCCTTGAGCTTTGTATTGTGCTTGGCACTTTAAGGAACAACAAGGGATCAGGATTCTTGCGTTGAATGAGTAAAGAAAAGAGTAGATGAGATCAGGGAGGTACTGGAGTGGGGCAGAACTTGGGGGGCATTTTAATCCGAGTGATAGGAAAAGCCAGGGCATGGTTTTGAGCAGGGGAGTAATGACCTTCCTGTTGTGTTAACATGAGCACTGTAGTACCTGCCATACTAGTACTAGATAAATTAAATTCATGTGACAAGGCTAGACTAACAGGAGGACAAAGTGGAAGCAAGAGAAAGCAGGAGACTCAAATAATCCAGGCTAACGGTGATAGTGGAGGTAGTGAGAAGCAGAAGGGTTTTGTATATATTTTGAAAGGAGGGCCAATGGAACAGAACAGTCCACAATCACTCCAAGATTAGTTCTGCATTGATATAAGACTAGAGTTGCCGTTTTCTGAGATGACGACTGTATTGAGAGTTGGGGGTTTTTGGGGGGGTAGATTAGAATCAGGAGCTTAGCTTTCGTTATGTGAGTTGTCTTACAGATTATATAGTAGCTATAAATAATATAAAATCTTTATAAAAATGTCAATTATGTATTATACATCATGTAGCTTTACTGGACTCTGAGAAGCACTGTTTGAAGTGCATTACTGTCAGTCACTTTTGTGGTCCTCACAGCAGCCCTATGAGGTGGACTTCTTTACAGGTGAGGAAAGAGGGCTTAAGCACTTTGCCTAATGTCACAACTAATCAGTGGGAGACCTGGAATACAAATCTAAGCAGTCCGGCTTTAAAGCCGGTGCTCTTAATCATTGAGCAATGATTCTCAGAGGATGCCTGGCACACACTGGGCAGTCAGTAACTGCGTTAGTGAAACAGTAAAAGGCACGGGGGCTTGGGGAGCTGCTATTTCAGAGTCCCCCTGTGCATGTCTTTCTTTCTGGGTGGCTGGCCTCTGGCCCAGTTAATCTAAGGGAGAAAGGTTAAGGAGACGTGGCTAACGCTAGCGATCTTGACTCTTTCGGAGGGTCGACGTCCTACCAGAAAGGCCACGTTTGGCCTGAACGCAGAAGCCCCGCACGTTAGCGCACTTACTCTCCACGCCAGGAATACTGCAGGCGGCCAATTTCTGCTCCAGGCGACATTAACTTTGCAGTAATTGACTTAATCGATTTAGCTGGGGAAACGAAGGCAGTCGGGAGACCGTGCGGAGCGCCCTTGGGGCTCCGCCGCGCATGCGCTCCGCCGCCGGGAAAGTGGCTACTGCGGCTGCGCGGGCCGCTGGCCCGGCCCTCCCCGGTCACGTGGGGGGGACCGCGGCGTGGCGGCGGCGGTGGCGGTAGCGACGGCAGGCCGTAGGGCGGTCGGAGGGTTTCCGGTTCCGGTGTAACGTTCGGGCTCCGTCTCAGGGGCTGAAGTTTGTGGGGTGAGTAGTGGCCCCGGGCCCAAAGAGGGTATCCTCGGGTCGGAGCGCCTAGGGCCAGGGCGCAGTCCAGGAGGGGGACAGAGGCCGGAAGGTTCGGCGGGAAGGCAGCTGAGAGAAGAACGAGGTTCTGTGGGAGAAGGGGTTGGAATGAGATTGTGGCGAGGAAAAGGGCGGGGGCGGGAAGGGGACGGGGTGCAGAGACTGGCTCTGAGATGAGGAGTTTGGGCAAAACAAGGTGGGAAAGGGGCGGGTCGGAGAGACGGAGGGAGCCAAAGGGGAGAATGGGGCCTGTGGCCGGGGGGGAGCTCGGGGGTAGCAGAGGAGAGCACGGAGCAAGCCTGCGGAAGATGGGCTTCTGCTACCTCTCATTCAGAGATCGCTCTGCCCTCCTCTCCGTCCGCACCGTAACGCGCACACACCTCCGCCCCGCGCAGTTACTGTTGACCCTTTGATTGGTGACAAAGCTGTTTACTGTTTGTGACTTTCAGGTTTGCCCACAGACATGTTTCATGTTTGGTTTGCACTTTGTCTTATGGAGTAATGGGTTGAATACATTTGTTCCTATAGTGCTTGGGCACACGACTCATCTGATAGAGTGAAGCCTCAGTCGCTGCTTTGGATCTTCACATTGCTTACGCTTTCTAGCCTGTGATTCAGTTCTAGTGGAATGTAAACCCCGTTAAGGCGAGGATTCCTGACTGTTCTGTTCGCTGTCGTGTGTGTCCTCAGCACCCAGTATGCTGTTTCACACTTAGTGGTTACGCAGTAAATATTGAATTAAATTAAGTGAGGGTATGGCAGTTGTCCTCATTTTGTAAGGCGAATAAACAGGCTCAGGAATTACTTGCCCAAAGGCTGGTAATGAGTTCAGAGCTCTGTGTTGCAACTCTTCAGTGTTAGCTTTTTATTCACTCTGTGATACCAACATGCTTCTTTTGAACAAATGCACATTTAATATGTAGAGATCGAGAGGTTATACTGCTGTCTCATGATGGGTAAATACAACCACCGTGGAATTATTCACGTAGCGTGTCCCTGAGGCATAAAATCTTTCACTCCTCGTTTCATGACTTTAATCTACTAGCTTCATATGGTTATACTGAAAATTAAATACACTGTTTAGCAACAGGTCTTAGAGAGGATAGACCTGCCAAGAATATAGAAGTTAATCAGACTATCTTTGGGGAGAAAAGATGCCTTAAAACATCTTGAAAGATTGACTCTCAGATCAGACTGATGTCAGTGCAGTTTATTGACTTTTGGCCACTATGGAGAAATTTAGAGAAATACAATTTTCTCTCTGATCATGAGTTTTGAGATTTAGGTAGATCAAAATGTAAACGTGAATGATGTTTAAGAATTATACTGATTGCATTAAATGATAAATTAAGGATTTGTTATAGAGTCCTTTATGACAGTGTTTTCTCTGCCAAGCTGAAAAGTAGAATAAAGGTGAAAAGACGGAGAAAACATCCAAAATGACAGTGTTCCTTCCTTAGCTGAGGGATTATTCTTATCAAGTCAACTGATGAAGACCCTTTAGAACATGAGTGAAAATTATCTAGGTACAGAATTCCCACCGGGATGAATACTACTACAAAGAAATGTAGCAGAACATTCTTAAGGATTATGAGCTTTAATACAGGATGACTGGCATGAATAAGCCCTCTTTTATTTGCATCTCTTAAAAGAAAGGAAACCTATAGGTCAGGGCTGAGTTAAGGAATGCCCGCCTAGAAGGAGGAGGAACAGAAAAGCTGGCCTCTGGGTGGGCTTTCTTCAGTCTCGCTTTAATGTTACATGTTTGCCAGTCCTTGTTGATGTGACAAGATCAAAAAAGAAACTAGAACTCATTTCTCAGATTGGGTTATTCCCAGGGTTTGTTTATTCCACAAATTTCATTGACCTACTGGTACTTACTGAGTTAGGGTTAAAAAATCAAACAATGTAGTTCTTTCTGCTTCAAAGTATAGGTTTTAGAGAAAGTATTTGGCTTGAAATGAAATGAAGAACTTGGCTGCAGATTGAGAATAGTGTGGGGAAGGCATTCCTGACATGCTGTCCATTGACTGGAGTCACTTTAGTCTTTTCCTGCCCTCTAACTGAACTCTCCTGGATTCTTTTTAGGTGCGGTATTGAATCCTGTTTGAGCTGTCCTCCTTTTCCTGCAGAATGGCACTGTCTAAGAGGGAGCTGGATGAGCTGAAACCATGGATCGAGAAGACAGTGAAGAGGGTGCTGGGTTTCTCAGAGCCCACGGTGGTCACAGCAGCACTGAACTGTGTGGGGAAGGGCATGGACAAGAAGAAGGCAGCTGGTGTGTACCTTTCTGAATCTTTTGACTTAACATATAGGATGACCCCAAACTGCTTCAGAATTCCCCAAAATTCTCTCTGTTGGGAGTGTCTACAAAGGGTCAGACCACATTTTATTTTCTCTTGCATTATAACAGAAATAGCCCAAATAACTATTTTTTTGCTTTTTCACTTATTTTTATACTGCTTATGACATATTTTGAATCTCCGACTTCCTTTGGCCACTGTACTGAGTTACCGAAATTAAATTTACTTAAGAAATATCCTAAAGTCATATGGATATTTTCAGATTCAGATTGACATCTAAACATAGAAGTCTTTATAAAATATGGAAAAATTCAAGGGAGGTAGATTTTTTAATGGTAGTCTCCTACAACTTGCTGTTTGGGAGGAGTTAGGGAGCTTATTCATCCTACACTTCATTGCTCAACCTGAGTATGTTGCACTGGCTGTACTACTTCCTACTCCAAAACACTGTAACTGTATTTTCACCTTTCATAGGGCAGGGTCACTCAGTGTAAGAGAATGTATGGGAATCCTACAAAGAAATTAAGGAAACATTTCTCTCCCTGCCAGGGATAAGATTCCAGTGTTGGTGTCTGTTATATGCCTAACAGACATTAGACTAAAGTACACACCGTTTCAACCTTACCACCTTTTTTTCCTGTCAGACCATCTGAAACCTTTTCTTGATGATTCTACTCTCCGATTTGTGGACAAACTGTTTGAGGCTGTGGAGGAAGGCCGAAGCTCTAGGCATTCCAAGTCTAGCAGCGACAGGAGCAGAAAACGAGAGCTAAAGGTAGGTTACAGTTAAATATCCGATGAGCTCAGGAATGTTTTGAATGGTAACAAAGTTGCTGAGCTTACCTGGCTCCCGTTTTGATAGCTGCTGTTAGAATACCTAATACTCAAGAGAGATTCTTAGACCTTAAAGTAGAGGGGGTGGACTTGTATTATCACCATCTGTGGTAACGAACTACCTGAGTTCATGGGTTGATATAGTCCAAAGAAACAATTGGTAGCTTTGTCCTTTTTTGTATACAGTTAGTTTTGGTTCTCCTGTTTCCCTATGTCTCCTTTTATTCCCCTTACTACTACCCGTAAGCTGATTGCTGTAAGATTTAATGCTTTGATTTACTCAAGGCCTAATAGATTGCTTCAGCAGTGATTCCACTGCTATCTGGGCTGTAGACATCACTCTTGCTTCTTTATGGGCGTTTCTCTGCAATGGCTTATAGATGGGATGCTTAACAACAGTTACGGATTACTGTATGGGTGGAGACCCTGCCATATGCTATATAGCATATTGCTAGTCATCTGTCCCCACGAGTGGAATACTTCAAGGGAACATCGTTACTCCCTTACCTACTTCACTTTTTATTCTGTGGTTACTGATTGGTCCTGGCCTCTTTGAGTATTAGCAGTGGCAGGAGCCAAGTAACTAACCGATCTCTCTATCTTTTCTCTCCATCTCTCAAAAAAAAAAACCTTTTCTGTGACTCCCATCTAACAACCATCCAAAGTGCTCCTGATACCTTGGCTTTCCTATTGCTTTTCCTGAGGCTCAGAGGGTGAATAAACGATGTCTGCTTGGTCCCTGGCCAGGCTATGGAACCAACAGAAATAGAGATTTGTGTGTTTTGTGTTTAGGGCGTTATAGGGTGATCAGAGGAGTGCGAGACAGTCCTTGCCTTGACGGAACATGCAATTTAAGGGTTGGGACATGGGAGAGAAGAGCACAACAAAATATAGTCACAAAATAGAAAATCTTCAGTAGCGATTTCTTGTAAATTTTAGGATTGACTAGACTTTTGTTGAATTTTGTTATGTTTAAGGGGGAATGCTTGGTCCACCCTATACACAGATCTGCAGAGTGAAGATGATGTTACGATAGGGCATGCTGTGAATGAAGTGACTGCATTGGGTGGGATTAATAAAAACGGTTTCTTGAAGGAGGTATCTAGATAGCCTTGGGACATGGGTCCCGTTTTGGTCCATTCAGGTCCCCACCCCACACAATATATTATGGGAGAGTCCTTTTTCTTGAACTGTAGGAGTTCCAGGAAGCGCTCGCCCCTGGCCGAGGATATGTCCTTGCAAAACACGAGCCCTCCTAGTGAAGAGGGGATGTCACCCAAAGCCTACCACCGGTGTGTACATTTGCTTTTTCCCATTGTCCCTTCAGTTGGCCACTCTTGGTCCTATTAAATTCACCTTGCAAATTAGTCAACATATTTGAGTTCCCATCGTTTGATGAGAACAGTGTTATTGGGGGATACTGAAGCAGGAAGAGGAAGCCCCCGTCCTGGAAGAGCTTAGACTAGTTGGGAGAAAGTACTAACATTGAAAGACCTAACACTTGGCAAGCAGAATGTAATTTTACATAGTGTGAACCAGGCTCTTAAGTGCTAAGAGGAGACGATACAACAGTTTGAACAGAGTGGGATGAGATTATTAATGAGGAAAACTTCCTGGAGGAGGTGAGTTTTAGGCAGGATTTGGAACGGGTTGTGGAAAAATCGAGAGAGATCGTTACAAATGTGGGCAGTAGCATTTGCAAAGATCTTGAGAGGGGAACATTTATAAGGACGTGGAGTAGGAAAATGATGAAGTTGGGTGAGACGGTCTATTTGGTGGAGGGTCTAGAAGACTCTGGGAAAAGCCACAGTGTGCTGATAGGAACTAGGATGATTCTTCTCTTCTCCCACGGGCAGGAATACAACTCTTCTTTCATCTTGGGTTCCCTTAGGAAGTGTTTGGTGATGACTCTGAGATCTCGAAGGAATCATCAGGAGTAAAGAAGCGACGGATACCCCGTTTTGAGGAGGTGGAAGAGGAGCCAGAAGTGATCCCAGGGCCTCCCTCAGAGAGCCCTGGCATGCTGACTAAACTCCAGGTTAGTAATTGGGAACTGGAGTGACTTTGTGAGTTCAAGAAACAGATGCATGGGTCCAGACTTATTGTGACCTCGATATGAATTAGTGTTAAGCATTGGGGAACTCTTGTTTCCTGCTTTATGTTTCATCATTCTCTGGTAGCCAGGAGTATTCCAGTTAAAGGCTATTGAAATAGCATTTATGGAGCACCTATTATGGGACTGGCAAGGTGTGTTACATACATCATTTGCCCAATTATCTACCTCATTGGGTCATTGAGAAAATAATTGAAATAATCAGAACTGAGCTTGATGGCAGAGGAGAATTTCCAAATACATTGCACATAAGGTGTAATCTACTTAAATAATTTGAAGTTGACTTTGTATTTTTAAATAGGACTTACCTGTGTGTTTTTTTTTTAAACGGGCGCTGTTAAACAATTTTGATATACATAAGCAGTAAATGTTTCTTGTACTATTTAAAATTTCTTGGAAATAGAATATATGTATAAACATGTATGGTTTGATAGATGTATTTGCTTATTTAAATATGATATTTCTGAAAGGAAAGAAACTGATGATAATATGTTTTATAGAGAAAGGGGTGGAAGAATTCACAATATATCTTTTTGTACTTTTTGCATTTTGAATTATATAAATACATCACCTCAAAAAATGCTTGGAAAAAAATACTCGAAATAAATTTTTAAAAAATATCTTGAAGCTCCTTGATAGCAGTTCTCTTTTGGAAAATTTGAGAAGAAAATTTAAGAAGAATTTAAGAATTTGATCATATCCTCAAAGCTTATCATCCTGAACTTCTTTAGGACAGAAGTGGCGTTCACAGAGACCAGGAAGCAGGTCTTTATATTGTTTCTGGTTACCCCAACTAAGGAATTCAGGGGTTAATAACATGATTTTTTTTAAGTATAATTTGTGTGGGTTCTGTTAGGAGTTTTGCATGTGTTATTTAAATGCTCACAACAGCCCTGGTAAGGTTGGTATTACTATTTTTAACCCTTTTAGACACCTGGAGGTTTAGAGATTAAGTACAAAACCCAAGGTCACACAGGCATTAAGTGAGAGTTAAGATTCAAACTCGAGTTTCTCTGACTCCAGAGTCTTAATCATCAAGCTGCGTAACTACCTAACATGTCAATCCTGCCTTAGGAAGATGGGCTGAAATTTTCATTGTTCAGCTGTCTACGCTTATCTTACTAAATTTTTTAGCCTGTGATACAGGTGGAATATGATGGGATAATTCAAAAAAATTTTAGGTCTCTAGACCTGAAAGCCCTTTGGGTTTAGGAACCTGAATGAGAGAAACAAAAAAGAGACATTAACAGTTTTTCAACCCCTCTCCCCCCACCGAGAACAGATCAAACAGATGATGGAGGCAGCAACACGACAAATAGAGGAGAGAAAAAAACAACTGAGCTTCATTAGCCCCCCTACACCTCAGGTACCGTACCCAGATTACTCTGAAAAGAAGACTCTTTAGCACAGAATGTCTTGCCATTCACTCAAATGAGAGTCCAGAAGGTGACTGCATGGTCTACCCCATAGTCTATCACTGTCTGCCAGTGTGTGTATGTGTTTGTGTGCGCGCGCGTGCGCCTGCCTGCGCGCCTGCCTAATCCATCTGATTCTGATTTCTTTTTCTCTATCTCACAGCCAAAGACTACTTCTTCCTCCCAACCAGAGCGACTTCCAATTGGCAACACTATTCAGCCTTCCCAGGCAGCCACTTTCATGAATGATGCCATTGAGAAGGCAAGGAAAGCAGCTGAACTACAAGCCCGCATCCAGGCCCAGCTGGCACTGAAGCCAGGGCTCATTGGCAATGCCAACATGGTGGGCCTGGCCAATCTTCATGCCATGGGCATTGCTCCCCCGTGAGTATCTGTTTCGTGGAACCCCTGGCTGTTTCTGAAGCTTGAGAAGCAATAAATACCTTTAAATGTTATTGACCCTCTTCTTCCAAGGAACCTAAATCATTTCTTAAACAGTTACATATTTCTTACATATTCAATAAATATCAATTGGATTTATTCTTTTGGCTTCCTTGTTGCAGAGTTTATTACCTTCCTTTTATAATAGGTAGAACTGAAGTTAAGATTATTCATCTAGTATTGGAGCTAGGAATAGAACTAGGTCCGAGAGGTCTCTACAACAGTGTAAAGATGATTGACTTCATTTTTAGCACACGTGTTGGATTTGGCATCCCTTGTCTGACTCAAGAATTCGGGAGTAGAAGATAGGATTTGCAACTTTATATCAGTAATTTATCAATTTGTTTCATCTGATTGTACTCTATATTCAGCTATTCATTTTGATGTTTTCAATCAAGATGTTATTCTCTGATGAGTTTATGTCCCCTAGAATTGTGGAACCTAGTTGTCTTTGTTGGGTTTTGGTTTGTTTTATTTTCTGTTTGTTTTTTTGTTTGCCTTATTGTTCCATATGGGATTTATTTCTTTGTGGGCTATTTTTCAGAAAGGTGGAGTTAAAAGATCAAACTAAACCTACACCACTGATTCTCGACGAGCAAGGTCGCACTGTAGATGCAACAGGCAAAGAGATTGAGCTGACACACCGCATGCCCACTCTGAAGGCCAATATTCGTGCTGTGAAGCGGGAACAATTCAAGCAACAGCTGAAAGAAAAGCCATCAGAAGACATGGAGTCCAATACCTTTTTTGACCCCCGAGTCTCAATTGCCCCTTCCCAGCGCCAGAGACGCACTTTTAAATTCCATGACAAGGGCAAATTTGAGAAGATTGCCCAACGATTACGGACAAAGGTATCAGGTTTAGACTATAACCTAGAACTTCGAAGAAGTTAGGAAGGAGACAAAGGAAATTGAATACAGTCCTAAAATATTGTCAACTCGGTTCTCTGTGTTTTGAGCAATTAGATAAATAAGTGACAAAGCAGTGAATAATTTCTTAAATACTGTATTCCTGGAATACTTGATTTTTAGCTGATTTGTCTTTTTAATTACATTCTACTTAGTGGAAATAAAATTGAGTTTGAAAATTCTCCACATCCAATTGACAGTGGAGGGAAGTAATTCAGAACCCTCTGGATGACTAAAGAAAGCTACCCTGGTGTTAAAATTGACTGCAGATAATCCACACACTTGCAGAGTTGAATTGACTGGGTATTGAGTGACTCTCAGAATGAGATTTTCATAACAATTCCATTTCTGCAAATTTGCACGTACAAGCATTATGGGATAGAAGTAGTGATGAGGGTAAAATGTATATAAATAACTAAGGATAAAATAAAGCAGAAAGGCTCTTTTTTTCCTAAGCTTTCAGAAATTATGGACATTCGTTGCATTAGGTATAAAGAGTTCAACAAGAGAGTGTTTTAAAGTTTGAGATTATACTACTTTTTCTGTGACTCCAATTTATCTTCCTGTCTTGGTTTATCTTGTCTTTAGGCTCAACTGGAAAAGCTGCAGGCAGAGATCTCACAGGCAGCTCGAAAAACAGGCATCCATACTTCAACTAGGCTAGCCCTCATTGCTCCTAAGAAGGAATTAAAGGAAGGAGAAATCCCTGAAATCGAGTGGTGGGACTCTTATATCATCCCCAATGGCTTTGACCTGTGAGTTTGTTAGTTAATTCTTTTTAACAAGGCTAGAATTTTGTTGGGAGAGATGGTACTAGTGCACTAAGTAAAATTTTAAAATCCGCACACAAGCTCATATACTTATAAAGAGTATGTTGTATGGGTTAGTTTTGTAGTTAATGTAGGTAAAATGGGCACAAATCTAAAAGCAGATCTATAAATTATTTGCTTTTGTTTTACATTATTTGTGTTTAGCATTTTTTTTTTAGGCGAGGCAACCCTTGGTTGACCTCACAGATTGGAAGGACCTTGTCAGCTTACAATCCCTTATTTTTTATTTTTTTTTTTATACCTACAGCACCTGGTCTTCCTAGGTGGTCTCCCATCCAAGTACTAACCAGGCCTGACCCTGCTTAGCTTCCGAGATCAGACGGGATCAGGCTTGTTCAGGGTGGCATGGCCATGGACTTAACATATTTTCTTAATTACATTCTTTTGCTACTTCTTATAGATGTTTGTGTTTCTTAAAGACCCAGTACTAGAACAGAGCAAGGATTCTTAGTTGATGAGGGAGAAAATGGCAAATAAAGCATATAAGAAACATCTGGAGAGCTTTAGTTATATCTGCTTCATCATTCTGCTACATGGCTTTGGGAGACCATGTCTGAGCCTTTCTTTACCTTCCCTGGTCAGCTGCTGTCTGAGGGAGTTACTGTTACTAATGAGAGACTGTGGAATCCATCAGAGACATTTGAGTAGAAAAGGTGAAGAGTAACTGGTGTGGAGAGTGCAGCCAAACTTTGTCGGACCCAGTTTTCTCAACTTGAGAATTACGTGTAACATAATTACGTATTATAGATATGCAAATACTAAAAAGGGCTAGAAGCATTGTGGAGAGCAGATTCTTTCATTGTTTCTGAGACTCCCTTGCTTGGAATCATCTCTATCCACATACTTGTTTTCCCTTCTTCGTCCGATTTTAGTACAGAGCAAAATCCCAAGAGAGAAGATTACTTTGGAATCACAAATCTTGTTGAACATCCGGCCCAGCTCAACCCTCCAGGTGATGTATAAATTAGTCAAGGCTCTAGGAAAGTATTATTCAACAGAGCTTTCTGTGATAGTGGACGTGTTCTCTAGCTGTGCTGTCCATACAGTAGCTACTATCCACATGTGACTTTTGAGCACTTGTAAACTGAGTTGCACTAATACAGCTGAGGGACTGAAATTTTAATTTATTCAATTTTAATTAATTTAAATTTAAGTGGCACATGTACCTAGTGGCAGTGCAGCTCTGCAGCACTGAGGCTGAATCTGAAGAGGGCCTCACTAATGTATATGTCAGGTTGGGCTTTTGCCATAGTGCTGACTTCCAACTCCAGTCTTATGCCACCTCTAAACTGCTCTTCGATCTTCTTTGTCTTCAGCCTTTCTGCCTCTCATTTTTGTAGCAACTCTGTTGGCTCAGTCAAAAGTGATAGGTTTTGTCGTAGCTGTGTTTTTAACTAGCTGGATCCCTTGGGCAAATCAGAACACGGAATTTCAAGTAGAGATAACATTAACTGATTTGCCTCCTTCAAGAGTTATGTGGATCATAAAAGGCTGTTATCGCTTTAATCAAATTTGGGATCAACAGAGGAAATAATACCTTAATTACTAAATTTACTTACCAGTATCTCCAATAAGTTCAGGAAAATAGATTGAGACCTTGAGCTAATTCAAGGTATAATAGTTATTGAATTTTACTTATTCAGAATCTACTTAGCTGTCATCTGTGTGACTCATTAGAATGTGGTTGCGGGGAGGGGGGGTGTTTGCTTGCTTGTTCATTTGTTTTAAAATTTTCACAAACCTGTTTTGGGAGTCCAGATAATTTTTCCCAATTCCTATAACGCTAGTATTATAAATTTCATCATCTTGGCCAGTGGTTTTCAAATTGTATTCCATAGAAACACTGAAGGTCAGGAGGTGAGATCCAAATGAGATTCTAGATACCACCACCTACTCCAGATCCTCAATCAGAGCAACCAGAGCAGCTCTAATTTCCATATTTGCCACATTTCAGTCAGTAAAGGGTTCAGCTGCTTAAAGAATAACAAATTAGAGTACTACTCATGAAAGATAAGAATGCATTTTAAAAATATAACCTTACTGCCACTATCATAACCGAAAAATAACCAAAAGAATTAAACTAAAGAATTTTTAATGTGATTGATATTTATTTGCATCCCTCTAATATGCTGATTGCTTTGGTACATCCATTTCTCTGATTGACAGTTGACAATGACACACCAGTTACCCTGGGAGTATATCTTACCAAGAAAGAACAGAAGAAGCTTCGAAGGCAGACAAGGAGAGAAGCACAGAAGGAACTCCAAGAGAAAGTCAGGCTGGGCCTGATGCCTCCTCCAGAACCCAAAGGTGCGTATCTTAGAGCCAGGGATGACAGGTGGCGAATTTACCTCTGTAATTCTAGAGGAACTTTAGCATCTCTCTGTATTTGGTTCTCAGAATCATTCATGGTTCTTTTCTTCCTTTCCTACATCTTCTGCTATCTTTTCCTTTTTAAGACAGGTCAACATATTCATTGTTAAGGTCATTAAAGCTTATTTTTTAAATATTATTGACCATATAACACTCTGATCTTCCCGGAAGAATAATGGTCTTGAAATTCATGAAGATAGTAGTTGCAGTTTTTACATAGAGTTGTTTCATTCATAATTCTTAATATTTGAGAAGTGAAAATACAGTTTAAAAAACCTTACTCTTATAGTATCCATTATTTTCAATAATATTTTGAGTGAGCATCATTATGTATAGGATTTTTCACTAAATGCTAGTAGAGTGAAAATACCAAATAAATTAAGTTCCTTGTCTTTCATAAAATTTTAAGCAATGTAAATAAATGCATACAAACCATTTAGATTAATTTTGTGAATTTCCCCAAATGCTGAGTTAATCGTATGGGCTTTTCAAGGTAGGAGTTTTGGGAAGAAGTGAATTTTGAGCAAAGATATGAAATAGGAAAACTATGAATTCATAAGAAGAGGTGACCAGTTATCCCAGCTGGAGAAGCAATTTAGGAGATTGATTCCTGTCCTCTCTCCACTGCAGTGAGAATTTCTAATTTGATGCGAGTGTTAGGAACAGAAGCTGTTCAAGACCCCACGAAGGTAGAAGCCCATGTCAGAGCTCAGATGGCAAAAAGACAGAAGTAAGTGCCATGGGTTGGGTGGACACCCAGGGCAAGTATCTTTCCCGAAGTCTTCTGGGGGATCCATATTTGGAGGGAGGGGAGAGTCCTCCGTTGCTCTCTCTTTCCCTCAGCCCTGCCTCTGATCTTCAATGCCTTTCTCACTTGTGGATGTCCTTCCTGTCACGACAGAGCGCATGAAGAGGCCAACGCTGCCCGAAAACTTACAGCAGAACAGAGAAAGGTCAAGAAAATTAAAAAGCTTAAAGAAGACATTTCACAGGGGGTACACATATCTGTATATAGGTAGGTGTCCAGACTGGGCCAGCCTTCCCCTTAGAAATACCAAAGCATTTTCCAAGTGCCCTAGGCAGAATCACTGGGGTCTGAAAGCACACCTGACGCCAGCCCCTACTCTCTGGAAATGACCCGAGTGCAGATCAGGACTTAGTAAACCGTTTACAGTGGTGAGGGTTAAAGACTTACTCTTCTCTCTCTGGGTCTTAGTGAACCAGTACTAGTTCCGAAGAATGAATGAATGAATATACATACTTGTTCGGGCCAATAAACGAACTAAAGGTCATTCATCTTTTTTGAAGCATAAAATATTCTTTTTCTCCAGGAAGCATTAAAAGTTTCTTTTCTCAGTAACTATTTCCTTATCCTGATGTATTACAGTAATCCTTTTATTACCACTCCAAAATGCACTTTACACATTATAAATATTTTCTACCTTTGTGTTGATTTAATGTTTTTTATTTTATTCTTTAATGTTGAGTACATGTGTAACTTCCGTTTTTTAAATGTGCTCATGTTTAATAACTAGTTATTATGAAAATGGCTCATTTATTACAAAAATAGTGAGTGCTTATTAAGATGAAAAAAAAGTACAGAAGGGTACTTGCTGAAAAAGTCCCCTTCCTGTTCTCTGAGATCTTTTAGCTGTTACCCATAGGACCACTCATGGTGGTCCTATGGGTAACAGCTAAAGAAAATGTTAGTAGCAATTACTCACTATGGGTAATTGCTACTAACATTTTCTCATGTATCCTAGAATTTTTTTATGCATAGCATTGTGGTTACATTATAAACATCTAGAGGACAAAGAATTTGTTGATCTTTATACTATCAAGAACAATTAGCTTTTAAATTTTTTTGGATAATAGTAAACGCCTCTCCTTCAGTCTTGAGTCAATTTTGATTACCTGCTATTTGCTGTAAGGTGTACAGTGCTAGACTTTAAAGACATATAAGACAGTGGAAATAGTTGTAGACTCATCAGTTCTACCTTCTAAACATTAGTATATTTGCTTTCTCTAAAAGGTCTTTGTTTTTAGAGGGAAAGCCATTTGGATCCATCAATTTATTTGCCATTCCATTCAGGCAGCTACCGATGCTAAAACGAAAGCCATAACTAAACTTTCCCTTCTCCAGAGTTCGAAATTTGAGCAACCCAGCCAAGAAGTTCAAGATTGAGGCCAATGCTGGGCAGCTGTACCTGACAGGGGTGGTGGTACTGCACAAGGATGTCAACGTGGTAGTAGTGGAAGGGGGTGAGTTTGAAAACATTGAGGGAGACTGTCCCCAGGCAACCCCAGGCCGTGACGTGATTAGCGTGGTGGGGAGAAAGGACAAGAAGATGGTGTTTTAGAACAGTACTTGGGTATAACATCCCGGGCCTCAGTTTCCATGTTTATTGAAGTAGAAAGACCTAAAGTGTGGTTCCTGGGATTGCTTCAGCTACCACATTAATGTCTGAGCATTGAACGAACTCAGAGGTTCTTTCTACCCCATCATCTTCCACAGCTCTGGCAAAATTCTTCTTTTCTGTTTCTAGGCCCCAAGTCCCAGAAGAAATTTAAGCGTCTTATGCTGCATCGGATAAAGTGGGATGAACAGACATCTAACACAAAGGGAGATGGTGAATGGGGGTTAGAAGGGATTAAATGGGAGGTGGGGGTGGCTCTATCCGTTTATCTGTTCCCTCCCTCTGACGCTCTTGCTCACACTAGGTAATGTTCAGGAATTTTAGAGAGACCCATTTGCATGCACTATGAGCGTGCTAGGCATTCATACAGTGTTTATGACATGATCATATGCAGGAGTGTTAGTTGTTCTTATGCCTGTCCTTTCAGGCCTCCCTACCAGCTAGTTTCCTTGTCTGCCCGGATCTGGATACTGATTACATGAGTGTGTTTAGTTTGTGAAAATTCAGCACACTATTCATTCATATATGCATTATCTGTATTATCTTTTGACTAAAAATTTTTTTAAAGAGTTGAAGGCCAAAAAAAAAGAATTTTAGATCAAAAACTCTCTGCTTTGTTCAGGAAATATTTTTTTCATTCTTTTGCCCAACTTTATCTTATCTATAAATTTTACATCTTCCTGGCTATCATTCTTCCATCAGTATTCCTCCCTTCTTTGAAGATCTGGCTTAGCATTTAACATATGCAGAGAGTCTTATTATTTTTTTTAATTCTACCTGACTTTGGCCCTTTTATACTTTTTGTCCTTAAAGTATATTTTTTACTGTAATTGATCTTTATTTTGTTTTGCAAGTGTTCCTAAGATATTTTCGTTTGGTATATCAGCACTCCTTCTCCGATAGACTGAAAGCCCTAGCAAATGAACTCTTTAACGTGTTGGCATCTGAAGCTTGGCTCTCAGAGTGTTTAGGACAAGTTTTCATTGTTGATTGCTCGTCTCTTATTTATCTACTTATTCCCAGTACTTGGCACAGCTTTGACACATAATAGGTGTTCAGTAAATGTTTGTTGAAATAATGTTTCTGCCTGTTCGAAGCTTCCAGGCTAAATAAGAGTAACAGAAGACACTTGATCCCAATACGTGGTAATGGGTAATAATATTTAAAAGAATTTAGGTGGACTTGAATACTGTTTAGAACCTAAATCTTGGTCTCTAGTCCAAGTCAAGTGTAAGATTTAGCTATGTTGTCTTTTCCAGATGATGAGGAATCCGATGAGGAAGCTGTGAAGAAAACCAACAAATGTGTACTAGTCTGGGAGGTAGGCGATCCTTTGTTAGCAGAACTTTGGCTAATTCCTGATTGTTTATACTATTCAAATGGAATGATAAAACTTAACAATGACTGCTCCTTAAGTAATTTGTGTTTCTTTTCAGCATTCACTGTTAAATGTTTGGCAGCAAATTCTCCCTCATTATATTTCAGTTAAATTGACGAGTATATAGTATATGTCATCTAGAGAAGGATATGGAAAACTGATGGCAAGAAAACAAGTGCTCAACTTGGTTGTTTATTTTATAGTCACGGATATGAGACTTGGAAAGAGGGAAATGAATCCTGGGATTTTTCTTTGAGTATAATGAAAGAAGAACTAGACTTAGAACATAAAGTTAAGAGTCTGGGCGTCACCGCCTTCTAGATGTGCAACTGGGCAAGGCACTTCACATTAACTACTGTTGCTTTGTCTGTAAAATGGATATATTTTCCTCCCTATTGTCAGGTTTTGTTTTTTGAGAACCTCATGAGATTATGTAATAGTGTTTTATAGAATGTGACTAAATCACTCTTTAAATGGTACTTTGTTACTGTTATACAGTTCTTTCATCCCTGAAATCGTCTTCGTGAACCAGTTTTATTTCTGAAGAAAGAAAAAATGAATGAATAAAGGAATGGACGAATGAATGAATGAATGAATGAATGAATATGCTTATTCAGGCAAATATGTGACCTAAGGATCGTTTATCCTTTTCGGGGCATAAAATATCCCATTTCTCTAGGAAGAACTAAAAGTTTCCTCTATAACTATATCCTTATCCCGATGTGTTACAGTAATCCTTTTATTCACACTCCAAAATGCACTTTATATTTTCTACATTTGTGGGGGGTTTTTTTTGTTTTATTCTCCATTGAATTCACGTGTATCTCCTATTTTTTAAATGTGCTCATGTTTAGTAACTAGTTCCTTATTATAAAAGTAGTGAGTCATTACAAAAGCAGTGAGCGCTTATTAAAATGAGTTCTAACAAAGAAGAGCACTACTGAAATGGTCCCCTTCTGATTCCCTGATCCTTTAAGACCACTCGTTATGGGTAATTGCTGCTAATTGTTTTTCATGTATCCTTCTGTCTTATCCCAGACACCTCTAATTTATGCATATGAATTAGGTCATAATAAGCATAATACCTGTTTTTCTGTCTTATAAGTCCCCACCTGCCCATTTAATGTCCCAGTCTCTTTATCTCTTCCAAATTCTCTTCGATTTGTCTCTGAGAGTCCTCAGGAATTATATCTCAGGTTCAGAAACAAGCCAAGCTCGCTCTAGCCTCCTCATTAGAATCTGATCCCTGAAAGCCTCTTGAGATGGCTCTTAGACTCATCGCTGCTGGCGCCTGTGGTGAGAATGCAGTCTCACCCAGTACTGTATCTTTTTCTGTTGTCCTTCTCTGCAGGTAGCCCCCTCCTCTCCCATTGCCCTTTCGCCCTCGTCCCTGTATTGTTCTTTGTCCCTGGGCCCAGAAGCCTCCTTGTACACGGTCTCACTGAGACTGTGAAAAGAGTCCTTTAACTCCTTTCTCCTGACAGGCCTGAACCTAGTCTTCAAGGCCCAGTGGGAGCCGAGGGCGTCCCATCTCACCCTCCTTCATCCTCCTGACTAGCTCTGCCACCCATGCACCAGAGCGCGGAATTCCTCGTCCTCCGTTCAGTAAAACACTGAAATCTTCAGTCATAAGTTCATGAAAACTCACAAACATCTAGGGAGCTGGAGGTCAGAATTGCTTTCACCATAAAGTAAGGTCTGGCCAGGCGCATTGCTACACAAGTGTTAGGTTTTGTGAAAGAGTAGTATACCTGATTTAAACTAGAAATTGCTGCATTCTGATTACAGACTTTGTCTCCTTCCCAGGGTACAGCCAAAGACCGGAGCTTTGGGGATATGAAGTTCAAACAGTGCCCTACAGAGAACATGGCTCGGGAGCATTTCAAAAAGCACGGGGCCGAACACTACTGGGACCTTGCGCTGAGTGAATCCGTGTTGGAGTCCACCGACTGAGGCCGCCGCGGGCCCTGGCCTCTGCCCGCTGGCCTGCGTCTCTTCAGTCCTCCCCCTCGTTCTCCTTCCCAGCCCAGCCCCCCGTGTGTGTGATCTGAGAACTGTGCCACGCCGACATCGGGACAGAAGGAGAGCACTGGCTCCCCTCCCGTCAGCCTGGTGCTGCCCTTTCCTCTATGTGCATACGATTAAAGAGTTATTTTTAAAGGTGGTATGATATTTTTCACACACTCATAGGATTGGAGTTTGGGTCTTCAGGTGATCCTTTCTCCAGACTTGTAGCAATTGCTGTGGGAAAAAAAATTTGTCATTGGTATTTATGTATATATGAGTGGGTGGAAGGAAGGATGGATTTGTGTTTTTGAGGGCTAATGGACATTTCTGACCTCATCTTCGAGCAAGAGTGATAAATACTGTTTCTTGGAGCAGAGTGAAGCAGGAAGAGGTGTTAAGTGGGTGAGGGACAGGGGACAGATGATGTCCAGCCCCAGCCTTCTATAGAGTCATGAGGTAGACAGATCACCTCTGGTCTCGGCTAAGACTCTAACAGGAAGTCACTTCCTCAGGCAGGGTACACATGAGAATGTGTGTTGTGGACGAGGTGGACACGGGACGTCCAAGGAGGGTGCTGCGGATCAGTTTGTACAGTAGAATTAAGATTTGAGAATTTAGCCTATTTCCTTTCTTTACTAATTAAAGAAAAAACAATCTTTTTCTAAAAGACGATGTGTATTTTTTTTGTTTGCCTCTCAGCCAAGAATCTGACTAGATGTAGTTCTGTTTAAGCATTTAATGGTTCTAGTTTAGTTTTAAGAGTATTTGGGTCAGAATAAGTATCATTGAAATCTAGAATTCTTACCATATCCTTCCATTTCACGTTGCCCGCCAAGGACACAGTGGGAATATGGCTCTAACAGGAGCCATTAGAGCTTCCATAACTTTCTGCTAGTTGGCACTTAGTAGGAAGTAGTGTTGGAGAATGGATACTTGTCCAGAACTTAGAACATCGTTATAAAATTAACCCTTTTTTAAAAGTTACGTGGTCTTAGCCATGCCACCGTGAACACGCCCGATCTTGTCTGATTTCGGAAGCTAAGCAGGTTCGGGCCTGGTTAGTACTTGGATGGGAGACCACCCAGGAAGACCAGGTCAGTAGGTGTAAAAAAACGAATGAATGAATGAATGAATAAATAAAAGTTATGTGTTTCAGGTCCTGGTTAAGAGTTCCAGTGTTAACGCAGTAGTAGGGTGCACTAGGATAAAAGATGGAAAGAGCAAGGACTTTAAAGGCCTCGAGGAAAGCTAGCACAACCGCTCTCTGTAGATGAGCGAGCCGTAACCCGGATGGGTGAGGTCGCCAAATCCTGGAGCAGGGTCAGAGCTGATCAGCGCCAGCCTTGCCAGGACTCGGCCACGAAGACTGGGTGCTTGCTTGCTAGTAGTCATCTCTATCCGTGGGACTCGGGAACTAGAGAATTGAACTTGGTTTTGACATTTCTTGATTTAACCAAATTTGAGGTAGGGGGGATTGTTATAGAAATAGCTGCTTTTGCTTTTATTAAAGGACATGTCACAAATATAATGCACAATTTCAAAAATGTATCGATTCCATAAGGCATTAAGTGGTGTATTCGTACTACAATATACAGTTATGCATCGCTTAACAATGGGGACATGTTCTGAGAAATGTGTCGTTAGGCGATTTCATCATTGTGCAAACATCACGGTGCATGTACACAAACCTAGATGGTCCAGACCACTCCACACGAGGCTAGACGGAACCGCCCAATGCTCCTGGGCTCGCAGCCTGCACAGCATGTCACTGCACTGAGTACTACAAGCAACTGTAACAACGGTGAGTATTTGTGTATCTAGATATAGAAAAGGTCCAGTAAAAATGGGCATAAAAGATATAAAATGGAACACCTGCATAGGGCGCTTACCATGCAGGGAGCTGCAGGACTGAAGTTGTTCTGGGTGAATGAGTAGTCAGTGGGCCCAAAGGCTGGGACGTCACTGTTCACTCATACAGTTAGTGTTACACTGCACACTTAAGCTACGCTAGACTCGTTTAAAATTTTTTTCTTCGGTAAATTAACCTTAGCTTACTATATAACTTTTTTACTTCTTAAACCTTTAAGTTTTTTAAAAATTTTCAGCTCGTAATAAAACAGTTTAATATGAACACATTGTACAGCCGTACAAAAATATATCTTTATTCTGTAAGCCTTCTATTTCAAAGCTTTTTATTTTTTGAAACTTTCATGTTAAAAAGTAGGATACAAACACAGCCCGGGCCTGCACGGGGTCAGGATCATCAACGTCACTGGCCTCCACCTCCACATCTCATCTCACTGGACGGTGTCCGGGGCAGTAACACGCATGGAGAGTCATCAACAAGCTCCTTAAATGGTCTGCAAAAGCTTCTGCTAAACCCCTCACTGAATTTTCTTAGGGGTTCTTCTCTTGCAGTCTCCTTTCCTCTTGCCTCTTCTTCAGCTACGCATTCACGTTCCAGTTTCCACAGCTCCTTAGTTCCTCAGGAACCATCTCAAGGAGCTGCTCAATGTCTAACTCATCCACACCTAGGTTAAAGTTGCTGGCTGTCTCACCACGGCCTTGTTAATTTTTGTAACCTTTTTATCCTTGGCAAACTCTTTGAAGTCTATAGATGAACCTCTGTAGTGTCATCACCCAGATGCCATTCAAACGCTCCTTGGTGACACCACCCAAGCCCATGCAAGGTTCTTGATGTGATCAAGATGTGATCCTTCCAGAATTTCATCCGTGTCTTCTCAGTGTCTCTCAGTTGCAGCAATAGCCTGGGCAAAGTTCCTTCTCACGTAGTAGGCCTTAAAAACTGCTGTAACGCCTTAATCTGTTGGTTGGATAAAAGAGATGGTGTTTGGAGGGAGACACAGCACTTTCCTATTGGGATGAAGATCACCAGTAACAGTTGGATATCCGGCAGCATTATCAACAATAAACTATTTCTCCATTTCGCTGGCATAGCAATTCAGGAGGGCCTTTCAGAAGAGGAGATGGGTCATCCATGACTTCTTATTGCCCCTGTAGTCCACTGGCAGCAAGTGCTCATTGATATGCTTGAAGGCCCTGGAGTTCTCACTGCGCCAGATCATAAGGGCTTTAATTTCTAGCCCACAGCATGCCCCCCAAGCAAGTCTGTCAGACTGTCCTTAAAAGCCTTAAAACCTGCCATCGACTTGGCCTCCTTACGGATGAAAATCCTTTCCAGAATAGGGAGTTTTCATCCATATCGAATATTTCCTCTGGCAAGTAATTTTCCTTTAGAATTAGCTTATCTAGAGTTTCCCAAAATTCTTTAGCTGCTTTCACATCAGCACACACAGACTCACCACTTGCTTTCACATTATGTAACGAATAACAATTCTTGAATCTTCTCTCAACAGCACACAGAGCTAACAGTAAACTCAACATGATAATCGGGTCCAGCCTTTTCTTTAAACATTGCGGACAAAATTTTTGCTTTGGCTGTGATCGTCATGCTGTCGAAAGGGATGCACTCCTGTGTCTGGTCTTCAATTTGGGTCATTGGAAGTGTCTGCATGTCTGATACAGGCCCTTCTCCAATTTCTGTCTTGTTGCCTTCAATGAAGTAGACCCTTCAACAGCTTCCATTGCTCTGCTCTAGTTAAAGGTCATAGCGCTGGTGGGATCAGACGTGCCTGACTGGCAACCAGTGACCACTGATTTCCTACCTTGATAGTCCTTAATTTGTTTCCAGTTCAGTCACTGGATGTGGCCTCTTATGGGCAATATTAGCAGTGGGTATTGTATATTTAAGGGTCATGATGAATAGAACAACATGAGCTAAAATTGAGCACAAGAGAAAATGGTGCAATCAAGAGACGTGAGCATGAGACGTATGAGGCTACCGCCGGCATAACATGGCACAGTGGTTTACGGCAAACTTTTTTTTTAAGTAGAAAGAATGCATTCTAAAATAACAGTAAAGAGTGTAGTATGCTAAATATGCGAACCAGTAACATAGTCATTTACCATTATTATCAAGTTTTATGGACCGTACATAATTATATATGTGCTATACCCTTATATGACTGGCAGTTTGTTTACCCCAGCATCACCACAAACACGTGTGTAATGCGTTGCACTATGACATAACATTGGCTATGACGTCACTAGGTGATAGGGATTTTTCAGCTCCATTATAATCTTATGGAACCATCGTATATGAGGTTCATCATTGACAGAAAAGTCGTTATGCAGCATGCGACTGTACCATTGTTTATCATACTCAAATGAGACTTATTCCTATCGTCTTGAGCAAAGTTTTCATCCCCCCGTGCCTCAAAGTGTTTTTTGCTGTTTTTTAATTTTCTTGACCTCATACTGTATAGAGTATTGTGTTCAATAAGCACTGCCTCGTTTATGAGAAGGCCCATGAAAAAAAGCAGATTTTAGAGGTGAGGAGCCTGAGGCTTAGGGTGAGTAAGTAACTTGTTCCAAGGTTACGGTTAGTAGGTTTTGGAGCTTAGTTTGAACCTAGGTTTGTTTGGCTAGAGCCCAAACTCTTAGCCCCTACATATGCTGCTTCATTTATGAGGTAAGGTGGGAGAAACAGGTGAATTCTTTCAAGTGAATGTTAATTTTAGAATAGTTCCTATCTTGGGATGCTGTTATCACGTAAAATACTTCGTGAACTTTAGTAATTTCTTTCAAATCTGTTTCAAATTATGTATAATTTTTTTAGTTAATAGCAGAGATTTATTCTCTGAAGAGTCATTTGGAATTTACAATAGAGAATAAAGAGAGATGATCAAGATAGATAATAGCTCTTTTCCTTAAAAAACGTGAATAGAAAGTCGTTGGACTAATTTTTCCTTCCTGTATGTGGCTTACCTTGATGAATTTCCTGAAATATCTTTTACAATGGCAATATCATTGGAATATAGGTACCCGACAATTATGTTTGGATAAGACAGTACAGTAATAACTAATACTGTTCAGCAATTTACAGCTTTCAAGGTTCTTTTGCATGTTATTCAATTCAGTATTTCTGGAGGTAGGAAAAAGATACAAATAATTTCATTCAGGGCAGAAGATGCTATCGTACAAAAGAAATTCCATCCAGTTGGAATGATAAAGGAAGTTTGCATGAAAGAGGCAACTTAAGGTTGCACTTGAAAGATGGGTAGAATTTTGGTAATGGAAGAGGACATTTGAGTCAAGAAAAAACATAATTAATTATAAATAGAAAAATTACAGGATATATTTAAGGAAAACATCAGTTTGGGGCCCAAGAAACTATGGAGGGAAGGCATCTGAGACAATATTGGGAAGTTAGGTTGAAACCGTTG
Source organism: Pteropus vampyrus (assembly GCF_000151845.1). NCBI lineage: Eukaryota > Metazoa > Chordata > Mammalia > Chiroptera > Pteropodidae > Pteropus > Pteropus vampyrus. The sequence continues at coordinate 333,064 of NW_011889398.1, forward strand.
TGGAGGGTCTTAAAAGCCAGGCATTTTACTTAACTCAGGAGATAATAAGGAACAAGTCTGTGTGTGTGTGCGTGTGTGTGCGTGTGTGTGCGTGTGTGTGTGTGTGTGTTGTTTTTATGTTTTTGAGTGGAGGAGAACCAGATTAATCTGGTATGGTATATAAACTGAAGAGGGGCTGAGAAGTGAATTGTGATGCCGTTGATATAAAGCTCATTGGAGTGGTAACGATGACATTAAGTAGATGGAAAGCCAGGGGAACGGAAAGGGAATTCATGCAAGAGACTTCTAGGTACACACCTACAGAAGGTGATAACTAGATGAAACAGGTGGAATCAAAGATAACTAAGATATCCAACTTAAATAAATCTGAATGCCGGTGATAAATTTAATCTTTCGGAGAAGATGAGGAGAAAGATGAGAAAAGGACCAATGACGAAGCTTTGGCAAACAAAAGGAGTGAGAAAACTAGCAATGGGCAGAGAAAGGAGTCATTGATTTAGTGGAATCTGCTTAAAGATTGTGTATTGAACAAAGAGAAATGAGTTTTAACAAAGGTTTAAGTGTAATAATAGCTGACACCATCTTCCAGCCTTTACTGAGGCAGGCATGACTCCAAGCACTGTACATGCTTGAAATTTACCTAAAGTTGCCACTGGCAGGGCCTGAATTTGAGAAGTCTGGTTCTTGAGGTATTGCTCTTAACTGTCACACTTCCTAACAGAAAAGTGGAAGGTTACAGTGCACTGGAAGTGGCAATTAACGAACCATTTGGTACCTTTTTAAGAGGGTGTTTCCTTAGCACCTACTACAGTGCCTACCTATTTCACTGAGAAAAGAGAAGCATCTGAAGAGAATTTCCGCACGTTCTCACCAACAAACCTACCAACCTACCTATATCTTTACCTTCCCGTTATAAGAAAAATGTGGATCTATCACTTGATCCTATCCTCTCCCACTTATTCGAAGAAATCAGTGCAGAAATTGTCCCATCTTTATCCTGTATCAATATTTCCTCCAATGTATCATTTGCATCAGCTACAATTATCTCTCATCTTGGAAAAAAAATGACCCCTTATCCTACATTTTCTTCTAGCTTCAGTTCCATTTCTCTGCTCCCATTTTATTTCTTGAAAGAGTTGTCTATATGGTATATCTCCACTTTCCCTATTCTCTCTAGAACCCTTTCCAATCACTTCATTTCCAGGGAACAGCCCTGGTCAAGACCCTCAACAACCACCTTGCTGCCACAGCCAGTGGCTGTGTCAGTCCACATCTCACACAACCTACACAGCAACACCTGTCAATGAATTACTCCCTCCTTTCATTACTTAGCTCTCAGAACAATATTCTCCGGGTTCTCCTTTCACTGTTTATCCTTTTCCACCTCCTTTGCAAGTAAGTTGCTTATTGAGGACAGCCATTCTGACAGGTGTGAGGTGGCATCTCATTGTGGTTTCGATTTGCATTTTCCTAATAGCTAGTGAAGTTGAGCAACTTTTCATATGTCTGTTGGCTATTTGTATGTCTTCTAGGGAAAAGTGTTTATTCAGGTCCTCTGCCCATTTTTTAATAGGATCGTTTGTTTTTTGTTGTCGAAATATGATTGTTTTGAATGGTTTTTAAAAAATGATTACAGTGCTATTATGATGTGTTTATATACATCGATAACTTGCATATGTAATGCAATCAATTATAATTTATATAAGTAAATAAATTACATTAAAGTTTACTCAGCCAATACAGTTATAAAGTTGTTAAATATTAATAGCATTAACATTAAAAACTTTTAATGTAAAAGATTTTAGTCATTCTTAACTGCACTGAATAAAGAGTAAACTTCATGCATACTCTTGTATAAAGCACAGATACACGATAGTACAGAAACACACAGTGTATCTGTAGCATTGAAATTTCAGTGAGGTCGGGGGATTAGGAGAAAGTATGTAAAAACCATCCTTAGGGGCAATGATAAGGGGAAAAACTGCTTTGAGAAACACTGTTCTAGTTGCTCAGGTCAAAAACCTTGGTGTCATACTTGACTCACCTGTTTCTCTCATACTCCCCTTAAATCCATGATCAATCCTTCTGGCTCTTCCCTCAAAATATATCCAGGCTCTGACACCACTTCTCATTATCTTTCGTGCTACAGATTTCCTCGTCTGAACTATTCCAACGGCCTCTTCAACTGGTGGCTCTGGAGTCTATTTTCGACATAGCAACCAATGTGATCATGTAAAAAGATCACCATGTAACTTCTCTGCTTAAAATTCTGTTTTAAAAGGCTCCCCTCTCAGAGTTAAAAGCTAACTAATATCCTTACAGTGGCGGGTGAGGCTCCACGTGAAGTCACTCCCTTCACTTCTCAGACCTCATGTTTTACCACTTGTCCCCTCTCTTACTCTTCTCCAGCCTCACTGGCCTCCTTGTTCTTCCTCTAATATGTCAAGACATTCCTATTTTAGGGCTTCTGCACTTGCTGTTCCTTCTGCCAGCATGTTCTTCTGTCCCTTGCTTGGTTACTTTGTTCTCAACAGATTGACAAAGAAAAAATTCTGAGATGTCCTAATTAAATTACAGCAGGCCAGAGGATGGAAGGAAGAGACAAAAAGGGGTTAATCAATTAACAACTGCAATGCAATACCAGCGAAAGACTGCTCTCACTCCTTAGCGTATTTTGGAATTATGAATTAACTTCCAGGGGGCTATTTCCAGATTATTTAAAAAGAGAATAGCCAGGCTATGTTGAACCCCAGGAGCCTCCACTACTTGTTTACATATGAGCTTTATGGACCCTGCTGTGCCCATGCCCTCGGCTATAGCTAAGGCAAACTCTTTCAAACTCTTTACATCTTTCACCTCCCTACTTGATGTATAAAAACACCTGCAAAACTCCAGGACGATGGACATGTGTCTTTCCTACCTAGCTATGTTACTGATGGTTTAGACTTCACGCCCCAAAACCGGGTCGTCTTTTTTTTTTTTCCGCTAGTAATTGCCTAATAAATCCTTTCTTTTGAAAAGACTTTCGGCCATGGAAGTTAAAATTTTTATTTAACAAGATATAAAGTGTCACTTCCTTCCAAAAGCCTTCCCGATTCAACAAACCACCATTCCCATGCCCATACAGCATCACCCACACCATACCCTCTATCTCTCATACCCTGCTTCATACTTAATAGAACTTATTACTCCTTGATATATATTTGCTTATGGTCTCCCGACACTAAGCCCCAGAGGGATGGAATTTTTGTCCGTTTTGTTGTTACTTTCCAACTTCTGTACAAGTACTTGGTTCAACACGTTCAACAGCTTTTTTGTTGAATTACCAGAGATGAGCTTGACAAAACAGATTCCCTGCCTCAAGAGATCTGAGTCTACTGGGGAGACATAAAATAATTAAAATATAATAATCGCGTATGTTCAGTAGGCCATAGAAGACTCTAAATCTGCCCAGAGCATTTACATAGGCAGATGGAATAGTTAATCTAGGTTGAGCTGATCAATACAATATATACCTAAGGCTCTTGTAAATTATAATGTATTATGCGATTGTGAGAAAGGTGAGACCGTATCATGCCCTTTAACCTTTCCTCGTCTCGAAAATTTTACGGGGGAATCTCCGTTTCACCTCGTTTACTTCCTCTTCCTATAATCCAAACACTCAAGCAGCTATGAATGGTATCGTCCAAGGGGAGTGTAAAATATTGTTTGGTCTGGGAGTCTGCGTAGTGAATGGCTCGCTGGAACTGGCGCATGCGCAGCTACCAGGGGCACTGCAAGATGGCGGCCAGCCACAGCGTCGTGCGTCGCTGCCCCGAGGAGTTGGCGGCGGCGGCGGCGGCTGCAGCCGCCAGACAGTGACAGTGGCCGCTGAGCGGTGGTAGTTTGCCGGCCCTGTTATGTGAGCTGCGTAGGCACAAGTGAGAGACCTCAAAGGGCGGGGCGGCGGCGGAGCCCCTCCCCCAACCTTCCTTAGTTTGACCAACTCCCTCAACCCCCCTCCGCGTCTCCCCTCCCGACCCGCTACACGCTGATGTGCCGCGCAGGCGCACAACTAATCGAAGCGCCTCCTCGGCGCTAGGGGCCTGCGGGCTCCTGCGCGCGCTTCTCGTTCTTCTCCTTTGATTGGTCGGATCGCCCCGCCATGACACCTCCCTCTGCTCTCTAGGTTGAGAAGGAAGCGGGGGGCGGGGCCAAGCGGCGCGTGCGCGATACTGTTGCTGTCCCTTTGCTGCTATTGCGTTGCAAAAAAAAATCCTGACTAGGTATCCTTGGGCCTTTTCTGTCCTAGAAGATCTAAAGGCGAGAAAAAGATTTCTGCAACCGAAGGGGCAGCAGTCGGGTAGTATTAGATTTAAGATATTAAAGCCCGGCCTTACAGGAGTGGGGAAGGGCCTTAGCGTAGAGAAGCCGAAGAGTATCAAACCATTCGTTTGGGGGCCAGGCGTTTTCGAAAGGCTTTGCAGGACCTGTTGTCTGCGTAATTCTTCCCTGATTACTGACTGGTTTAAACACAACCCCCTGAACAATTCTGATAAACCTTCGCAAGCCGCAGCCCCTCCTTGCAGCGTGTAGGAGCCGCCAGCGCGCCCAGCAGCTGGTCCGCCGGTCCTACCTCCAGAGGAGCCTAGCGCGTGCACCATCCCCACCCCCTGGCCTCCCTCCCCACCTCCGGCTTTCACGCACTCGCAGTGATTGTTTTGCCCGCTCCCGCCGCCGCCGCCGCCGCCGCCGCCGCCGCCGCCAGAGGAGCAGCAGCGCTTGTGCAAACCGGGAAGATGGCGGCCGGCGGCGGCGGAGGCAGCAGTAAGGCCTCCTCCTCGTCGGCCTCTTCGGCAGGGGCTCTGGAGTCCTCGTTGGATCGAAAATTCCAGTCGGTAACTAACACCATGGAATCTATTCAAGGCCTGTCGTCTTGGTGTATAGAGAACAAGAAACACCACACTACTATCGTCTACCATTGGATGAAGTGGCTCCGGAGATGTGAGTGTTGGGGGTGCCCAGGGGAAGGGAAGGCTGGGGGGAATGGGAGGAAATACTGTCCGGATCGCTTGGGGTTTTCCCCTGGAGCTGCTGCGTTCGGTTGGGGTGGTTCACGTTAAAGCTTTGACCCGAGTGTTCCCAAACCCGGACTCCATTCCTAGCCAGGCTTTTCCCAATTGCAGGAAGCCTCATTTCTTGGATGTTTTAGCCACTGACTTGGCGTGACCTTGGGCCGTTGGCCCCCAGATCTTTAGAGGTTTACACGTTATATCATTTCTGAGCCTTGTAAGGTGCTGTCGACTTAACCGGACCTTCACGGAAATTGTCTCGTCCGTTTGTTTCTTATATAGGCCTTGACGTGTTAATGATTTCTGGTTTTCCTGATCATAGACAAGCTCCGGTCTAAGCAGGAGTAAATCCACCTATTTAGCTGGAATACGTTGGATCACACTATTTTCTACGGACCTAAAACTTGCGATGTGTAGATAAGGAGGGTCCTATTTGGATGAATGTTAAGTAACATGAGCTCCACATTGAACGAGGCGACCACCTACCTGGGAGGCTTCTTGAGACTACCTGTGTTTGCTGCAATGAAATATAGGCTTCTTGAGACTGACCGGAAATAACTGTAGTCGGTATTATCAATACTACTTTAAAATGAAAAATATATATATCCGGCTACTTTTTAAGCACTTGAAATACTTTTATAAGGAATTGAGTTTGGTTTCATAGGTAATAATCAAAACAGGAAATCAAAAATGTGCTTTTTGATTATATAGTACTCCGCTACCCGCTCCGTTACTACTACTTTTTTTCTGTCTTCATTGGGGAGTTTTCCCACTTCGCTGCTTTACTACAGCGAAGAGGTCTAGTAAACTGTCAGGAAGCATGGATTATTTGCCAGAGATTTCAAATCTTTCAGGAGGAAGTGTGGAAATTCGCTGATGCTTCCTGCTGAGAAGAGGGTTGACCCAAAATCCATCAGTGTTTGGATTTTAGGTCTTTTGTTGCTTCTTGTCCGTGGCTTGTCACCTGTGATAGCCATCATCCAGTCAGTTATTCTTATTTCACTTCTGCCTTTGCCTCTGTACTGTTTTGATTTGTGTTTACCTGTTAGGGAACAGTTGGTTAAAAGTTGCAAAATCATAGGCCCCAAGCTTTAAACCATCTATATAAAGTTGTGGGAAGAGATGCTTTGTGGCTCTTTGAATAACGTATGCTGAAAAGATTTGGAACCGAGATGGATTTGCCTATTTTACCAATAGATCAAAGTTACTTTCTTTCCAAGAGGTAAAATTAGAACATAAGAAATCAAATATGATAACAGGGTCTTTGATGACCCTTACGTGTTAAGTATGTGCTATGTGCCCAGCCCTTTATTGTCATTTGCAATATATGGACCTCATTATACCTTAAAATAACCCTAAGAAGTAGATTTTTTTAATGATTGATTTTACAGATGGGGAAACTAAGGCTCAGAAGGGTTAAGTAAGTTGCTTAAGGTTACACAGTAAAATGATGGAGTTAGGATTTGACTCGGCCATATCAGATAACATTGGCCACATTTACTTTGTAAAATAAACAATTTTAAGATTATATATTCTTTAATGTACTTGGTTCACCAGTGGTAGCGAGCAGTGCTCACGTGAGCTTGAGGACATATTTTCCTTAAACACGTTCTCCTTCTTTTAAAACATTTTTACTAAGTTATTCAAGCATTTAACATTTTCTGCCTTTGAGCTCTGGTGCTTTAACATTTAACTATATGGTTACATCATTTGCAAGAATAAGTTGGTCCTCATCCCTGCCTTGTGGGATTACCAATGACAATTACAATATTTTTTTTCTAGTCAGCAGTGGAGAGATATACTGTAGCCAGAATTTTCCTGTCTGTTATTGTTGATATTGTGCTTGGGTTTATTTTCCTTGTTGATATCTTGAGAAGGCAAAAATGATTGCTTTAGGAAGACGATTTCATTTGAAGTGCATTATGTATAGTTTATAAAGTTAAATGCTTTTGACTTTGTAAAAATCTGAATTTTTTTCTCCTAGTGGAATGGAACTTAACTTCGTAAAATGGTTAAGGATAATTTGTAGTTGATTTATATTTACATTTGACCCTTGAACAACGCAGGGTTTAGGGATGTCAACCCCTGAGCAGTCAAAAATTCGTGTCCCCCAAAACTTAACTATTAATAGCCTCCTGTTGACTGAGAGCCTTACCAATAACATAAACTACAAACACACATATTGTATGTTAAATATATTAATGTATTATATACTGTATTCTTACAATAAAGTGAGCTAGAGAAAAGAAAATGTTATTAAAATCATAAGAGCAAATACAATACTGCACATATTGAAAAAAATTCACATCAGTGGACCCACACAATTCAAACTCTAGTTCGAGGGTCAGCTGTACATTTAATGAACATCATCTATCTCATTGTAAGTAAAGCCTTTTGAGAGAAATATCCGGGATACTAGTGAGGGATACAGTAAAAATAGTTTATGCATTGAGCCTCATTTTCATTTAATTTCTTATTTCTTTAGAGTTAGAATTATTTTAATTTGAGTTTAGTTTCTAAGTCAGCTTTAGGGAAATCTGTGAAGTAGGTGTTTTTGGCATTCCCAGGCTTTCTTCCATCTTTCTGGTCCCAATTTTGCTTCTCCTTTTTTTTTTTTTTTTCTGTCGTCCATTCGGTAATTTTTACGTAGACCTTAGTGCGAATTTAAGTAACTGTGTTAGCTCTTCGAGAGAGATTTTCATTTTGTCCTTTGTTTCTTAATGTTTATTAAGAAACTTTTGTTCACTTTAAAGGACATAATTCAGAGAAGGCAGGTAGGCTTCCCGAAGATATATTCCATGGATGGGTCCTACTGGTTTTATTTAGGCTTCTTTTAATTTGTTTGACTGAAGCATTCATTACCATCATTTTTTGAAGATCTTCTGTAGCATAAACAGATGTCATTCCTGTGCTTTCAAATTCGTCAGGGATATCCCATTGCAACAGGGTTAAGATCGACACTTCTTTCACGATGGCCCACAAGTTCCTACACTACCTGCCCTGCCTGCCCCCTCTCAAGCTTCTCCAATCCTACCTCCTTATCATTTAGATCCAAGCTCAGATATACCTCCTCAGAAAGGCCTTCCCTAATGACCGTATTTCAAGCGGGTTCTTCAGTTGCTTTCTATCACGTCACTTTATTTTCTGTATAGAAAATTACCTTATTTAATCGTTCACGTGTTTATTGTCTTCTCCCACTAGATGACAGGGCTGTGTCTTCTTTGCTGCTATATCCTCAAGCAGCTGAACAGTGTTTGTCACACAGTAAGCGATCAGTAAATATTTGCCAACATAATTTTGTGAAATAGTTAATCAAGAACTTGAATTGTTTAAATTTGTTTATCAGAAAAAAAACATTTATAATTTAGCAAAAGAAATCATGGTTATGGTTGTCAGCAGGTTCAGGGTGTAGCTCTTAAATGGACTTGACGTGCATGCAGTTTGACCAGATTATCGTTTCTATACTTTATTCGTTCCTCCCATTTTTAATACAAAATGAGAATCGATATGGAAAAGAAAAATACAGACTTTAGAATTAGACCGAGGTTCAGACCTTAATTCCATCACCTAACACCTGGGTGACTCTATGCATAGTACTTAAATTGTGAGCTTCAATTTCTGATCTGTAAATAGAGATAATAACCTCTCAGGATCGTTGCCTAGATTTAAGAAGGTAATACATGTATTTCAGCATACCTCTTGGCATATGGAAAACATTAGATTATTTGTTGTGTCAACGATGATGATGCAGAAAGAGAGAGTCTTAAGATCCTGAATTTTGTTTTGGGTATAGTGCTGGAAATTGTATTCCCAGTCTGGGGCAGATGAATTGGACCTGCCTCTCTCTAGTGAATTAGCGAGTGCTCTGAAGAACTAGGAGGACAAAATGGAAAATACTGTGTTCATGATATCTCCATGTAGTGTGGTTTCCAGCCATTGAATGGTTTGTCTTACAGAAGGTGGTATGAGAATTCAAGTGAGTTTTTGAAGAAAAGGAGAATATAGGAAAGTAGAATCATTTGTAGAGCAGAAAATCTGTTAAGATTTCCCTTGAGCTGTTTTTGGTACAAACTTTAAAAATGCACGAGGTTCAGAAAGTATGATGCCCCTCCTTCTTCTGATCACCCTACTTCAGTAGTTAACAGTTTAATAGTCTGTCTTTTTTCTTCTATTCCCTTTCCTTCCCCTCTTCTTCCCCATTTGAAGCAAATCTCAGTAAAATCTGGTATTTTTTTCCATAAGAGAGACTGTTATGTAAACATGGACTTAAAAAAAAATCTCTTTGTATAGGATTAATTTTTTTGCAGAGAATTTGCAAAGTGTAATTACCATTTTTGATCTGTGGCAATGGTTTCTCAGTTTGGGTCTCAGGATCCTTAGCTGGACTATGAAGATGGTGTTAAACAAAAAAATTTTAACTCTCAACAGCTAAAAGTCTTTTAAAAGAAAGTGTTTGTTGGGCCATTGCTAGCCAATAAAGATCGGTCTGGGGCACTGAATCTAAACCACCCACTTGTAGGAAAGAAAACATGTCCATCGTCTCTGGAGTTTGCAAGCATCTGCACACATCGGGTAGCGAAAGGGGAGAAAGTTGCAAACTGAAATATAGGCAAAGGGGTGGGAGAAAGTGAAGCGGGGCCAGCTCTGGGATAGGCACAGAGTCGCAGAAGCAATGTCCGCTTCTGCAGATTGGTGGTGGGCAGGTGTCAGGAAAGCCCACGTGTAAACAAGAAGGAGAGGCTCCTGGAGTTTGATGGTGCCTGGCTGGGATAATCTGCGGAAATAGCCACCTGGAAATTAATCCAAAATTCCAACAAACATAGAAAGAATGTGAGCAGTCTTTTGTTAGTTGGCCCGCAGCCAGCCACAAACAGTTCTGTCTCTTTCTCTCACTCTCTGGCCCCATAATTTAATTTAGAGCATCTCAGAATTTTCTCCTTGTCGTTTTTTGCTGGACCACAGAGATGGTAATAATCTTATAGCTAACATTTATCAAGTGTATCAGGCACTGTGCCAAGCATTTTGCTCATATTAATTCAGTAAATCCTCACAACTCTTGGAGGTAGGTATCATTATTATCCCCATTGTGCGGGCGAGAAAACAGAGACACTGAGAGGTCGACCCCTTTGCCCGTGGTTACAGAGGTGGTAAGTGGTGGAGCCAGGATTCGAGCCAGGCCTTGATGCAGAGCCACTAAACTACAGCCTTTCCTATTTATAAAAGATTTTCTGCAGTGCGGAAAACCTTTGATAACCTTATTTATTCCAGATTAGGCCATATAGGGTAATTAAATTGTTGAGATTTTAAATCTTAGTGGTTTGTGTTTGTTTTAGTTTTTGCTTTCTGTAGCAAAACATTATCTTGTGTGGATTCGAAGTTCTGATAAGCATTTATTTATGTTTTCGATTAATAAAAAATGAGAAAACAAGTCGAACATATTAGTTATTAAAGCTGTCTACCAGATAAAAATCTCTAAATGTGAGGTACATTTAGATTAAATAATAAATGGTTTTTTTTGGTGGCAAAAAGTTTGGGTTTCAGCACTGGTCAGTGGGGAGTGTAGTCTGCTCTCGTATTTGTCACTCCACACATCTGAGGGTCTAGGACCATTTTCTGCAGCTTTGGCCTCTGAAATATAGCTATTCCTTTGTTTACTTTCTAATCCGTCTTTTGTAGGAAATACGTAGGCTTTTTTTGTACCCATATGATATGCAATTTAAAATCTTTAGGCCTACGGCAGTACTGTTATACTCTGTATGCGTATAACATATGTTATATGCGTTTAACATATAGAATATAACAGTACTGCCATAGGCCTAAAGATTTTAAATTGCATATCATATGGGTACAAATGAGTAATATAGGTGGACCAGGTACAGTTTCTGAGTTCCAAGGTGAATTTTGCTTATAAGTCCCTAGTTCCCATTCAGTTCTCTTAGCAAATATTTATTGAATACCTGCTGTGCCAGGCACTGGGGGATACAGCAGGTGAAAAAAAAAAATGGAGAAAATTTTTCGCCCCCACGGAGCTTCTAGAAAGGGGAGACACACAACAAATAGAGTTAATGAGTAAAACATTAACTATATTAGGAGGTAAGATATTAGAAGTGCAGGGAAGGGGATACAGTATTGTGGGCGTTTGTAGTTTTAAGTCAGGTGGTAAGGGGAGGTCTCGCTGAGAAGGTGACATTTGAGCAGGGGAGTGAGGTATTAGTAATATTATAGGTATGAGAGTGTGAGAGGAGAATGTTCTAAGACAAAGAAAACAGAAAAATATAAAGCTCTCGAGGTTAGAGTGTGCCTGGTGAGTTTAAGGAACAGCAAGAAAGTTTTCATGGCCGGAAAGGGGTAGTTAGGGTGAGGGTTAGGGGATGAACTCGGATTATGGTGGGCGATGGCCGGGAGGGCAGGTCGCAGAGTTTTATAGGCATTGTAAGGACTTTGACTTTTATTCTGAATGAGAAGAGGAGCCATTTGAGCAGAGGAGTGGTGTGAACGGATTTGTTTTTAAAAGGGCTTTCTGGTTGCTACAGAAACCCAGACACCAGTTAGGTGGCTGTGGGAATAATCCTGGGGTGAGTGTTGCTGGCTTGGACCAGATTGTGGCCAGTGGAAGTGATAAGAGGTAACTTCTGGATCTCTTTTGAAGGTAGATTCTACCAGATTTCTAGATGGATTAAATGTGGGGTAAGGGAGAAGAGTAATCAAAAATGACTTTTTTTGCATGAATGATTAGAAAGTTGACAGTTACTGATATGGGGAAGGTTGTAAGGCGAACAGATATGGGGAGGAAGATCAGAAATTTAGTTTTGAATATGTTAGGTTTGGATTGTCTACATTTAAAAAATCTTTACTGAGATCTAATTCACAAATATAAACTTCGCTCGCTAAGTGTACAAGTCATTCGTTTTCGTGCATTCCCAGAGTTGCGCCGCGGGCACCCCAGGATGTCTGTTCAGTGTGTAGGCTGTCTTTAGCGCCACCAGCCTGGAAGAGATGTACAGTCAGTCCGCTCTTAACAGGGACACATTCTGAGAAATGCCTTGTTAGGCCATTCCGTCGTTACGTGAACATCAAGAGCGCACTTACACACCCGGACGGTCTAGCCCACTACACGCTGGGCTGGGTGGGGTGGCTCCTGGTGACAAGCCTGTCAGCACGTTTCTGTACCGAATACTGAATATGACAGGCAGCTGTAACAGTGGTGAGTATTTGTGTATCTAAGCACTTCTAAACACAGAAAAGGTTCAGTAAAAATACAGTATAAAAGATAAAAAACGGCACTTCTTACCATGAAGGGAGCCTGCAGGACTGGTGGTCGCTCGGGGTGAGTCCACGAGTGAGTGGTGAGTGGATGTGACATGGCTGGGATGCAACTGCTCTGCTGAAGACTTTATAAACGCTGTACAGGTAGGCGACACTACATTTATAAAACGACACGAGACGAAATCAGGCACGAGAAAAAAAATGATGCAATCAGGACACGGAAATCAAGATGTCCGAGGCTGCTGCAGGCGTAACATGACATACTGTTTACAGCAAACTTTCTTTTAATATGTAGAGAGGATTCATTCTAAAATAACAATAAAGAGTATAGTAAATACGTAAACCGGTCACGTGGTCGTTTGTCATCATTTTCAGGTGTTACGTACTACAAGTAATTGTGTGTGCTACACGTTTGTACAGCTGGCAGCGCAAGAGGTTTGTTTACACCAGCATCACCACAGATGAGAAGTATGTGGTGCTTCCAAGATACGGGGCATCCGGGCGATGGCCCTAGGCGATAGGAAGTTTTCAGCTCCATTTTAATCTTGTGAGACCGCCTTTGTATATTGGTGCTGTCACCGACCGAACTGACCAGAACGTCCTTATGCAGCGCACGACTGCACTAGGGATGGATAGAGAAGTAAGTGTCATCAGCGTGATTAGGGAGAGAAGAGGTCGAGAGAGAAGGCTCTGGGCCATTCCGGTATTTTAGATACCCCTTTCTGCTTACTTGGTCTGATGTGTTCTTTTTGAAGTTCAAGGTGAACTATCTCAACTCCCTAAAGAAGTAATAAATCTATTTCAGCCTTTTGCATGTTTCTCCTCTTGGTTTAGGCTTAATGGCACTTCTGGTTAGGTAGGCGTTAGCTCTGTTATAATTCCCAACTGTAAAATCATCGCGTGATCGGCCCTCTCCCTCCCCTTTGGATGCCTGGGTCACCTTCTTTCCGTTGTCCTCGGTTCAGAGAGATGCAGGTATTTTCCATGTTTCCTGACAGTGTAACAAAGCATGGAACTGCATTAATTATAACATATACTTATTACAACGGTATAAACGAAATGATCCTTTTTATTTGTATTATGAGACTTTACAGGCCGTTGTTATGTTCTTCATTTAACTGTTTTGTCTCAAATGCAGAAGGGTGATATTATATACATGGCCCTTGGTGGATTTGAAACAGTATGTTAGGTATAAGTTCGCTATACATCTCACAGTAAGCTAAATAAATTATGTAGCAAAAACCATTCCCATACCTCAAAGTGTGAAACAATACTGACACACTTCAAATGGTTCTGTGGTGTGGAAATAATCTTGAAAGGAAAATTTCATTGGCAGTGGAAAAATACTAATATTAAAATTTGCTCTAACAGGCCATCCCAAAATTACTTTTGTCTGTAGAGAAGGAGTGAGTGTATGTATGTGTGTGATTTCTGAAGGAGTGGAAGGTTACTGATTTTATTCTTAGTGATTTGGCTTCCTGTCTTTCATAAACTGATAAATAATAGATACATCCAAACTCCTTTTCTTCCTAGGCTTTTGTCAATCAGTTGTGATCATTTTTTTTCACTTTTCCCAAGTGTTTATTGTTTTATAGCAGTACTTTTAGAAGTCCAAAGAGGATATGTAAGTTAGTTTTAAAATTTCAACTGTCTGAGAAATAACGAGACAATGAGGCTTTTTTAGAGTGTAGAAGAAACTCAGAGACCCTTGTAAAAATTACTCAGAAATTTAATACTTGTACAGACCAGCTTGACTTGAGTTTCTCATCAAGGAAACAAAAAGTAGTTGGTGTTTTGCATTGCTTTCAAATTTCACTGTCCCCACAGATCGAAACAACGCCGGAGGAAGGCACGTCTTGTAGAGAAAGTCGTAGAACCCAGTTACTGCTTTTGGAAAAAGGCAACAATTCCATCTGTGCTTTGGAACATTAAAGTTTTTCTGGCTGAGATAAAGGCAGTTTAAAAAAATACCTCATTCTTTTTATTCTCTTCTTAGAAACTGAAATAGAGGCTCTTTGATGAAAGAAATGAAACGTGCAGTGTGCTGGGTTCGCGTTTTGGTTGTGGCTTTTATCTTTCCCTCGTCTCTCTTCCTCCCTCCACCTCAGTCTCTGGTGAACAGTTTCGCTTACCTTCCCGGTATGGTTCTTTGGTGGCCACGAGTGAGAGTGAGTTTCTTTATTACCCTTTAGTAAAAGTTGCACTGTTAGAGGTAAACAAGATCCGTTAATATTAGGAATTACAACTTACCACGTTTAATTTTAAAAAGGCCAGAATGGATCCAGTGGTGCTTTGTGTTCCCTTTACTATCATGATAGTTTTACAACTGTAGCATGATGCATAATTTAAAAATGATGATCTGTGACCAGGAGGCAGTCGGTGTTACCTGAGTTATTAAAATTTCTTTTTTTTTAAAAAATTGATTTAAATTAGTTTAAAATATACAGTACATTGGTTAGACATCTATAATGTTCATAAAACGATCCTCCCAATTGCTCCCTCCCTCCCCTGGCCCTCCACCTCGCCATCATATGAATGCTAACTGCATTCCCTCTGCCATGCTCCTCATCCCCATGACCAACTACCAACTACTAATTTAAAATTTCTTTTGTAGTGTGTTTTTATATCCAAAGATACAGAATTCAGAAGATGAATTTAGAAATCTTTGAGTGCCTGCTCTGTGTAAAACTCTGTATTTTATAAACTACTACGTTATGTGAAAATTTTGCCTTAATGTCCTTGTCTTTCAGGCCTTAGCTCAGATGTCGTCTTAGAGGCTGAGCCCTGTCGTCCCAGCCATAGAGTCCACCCTATTCTCCCTGTCCCTCATTCTGTTAGCACATCGCCCTGTTTTATTTTTTTCACACCTTTTCTCGTTATGAGATCACCCCCAGTTGGAACGTAAGCTCACGATAGCAGGGAGTTTGTTTTGTCCGCCGCTACATCTTCTGCACCTTGAAGATGGTCTAAAACATAGAAAGTCCGTAATTATTGTCTCTTTCTTAAATCTGATCCAAACCACACTTCGAGAATTGCTGCTATGAAAGTTACACCGTTTTGTTGGATTTACCTACGTATGAGGGTGCACAATATTGTGTAGTGGTTGATTGGCAAAGAACGTGGACTTTGGACTTCAGTAGGCAGTATAGTTGCTTCTTAACCTAGTAAAGCCTTTAAGTGGTGGGTAATAATAGTACAGCCCACCTTATTTGATTGCTGGTGATATTTTAAAAAGATAATTCCTATAAAGTGCTTCGCTCACTACCTACTATTTAGAAAGCTCAGCAAATGGTAACTTGTCATTTTTAAACGCAGTTATGGTATGTATACATTTTATTATATCATGTTTCAAGCAGGCCTGTCTACTGAAGTTTTAAATTCTTCCAGTTAATCCTGCATACTATAGTAGAAATTTTAAGGTTAATAATCCAAAGGAATGAACATGGATTTTTTAGTCCTTCTTATTAATACTAATGAATGCCGTGAGAATATATTAATTTGAAAATTGTTTACCTATTTTGATTATTTTAAGTACCTATTCATATAGCAACATCTTGCAGTTCTAGAAATGCATAGAATGTAATAATTTTTCATATGTTTTTATAGTTATGCTAATGAGAAAATGCATCTCAAGGGATTTCAAAGGTACAGCAATATCTTTAGTATTGCTGGGTTTTTTAAATGAATATCAGAAAGAAAGGTTTCTAAAAAATTGAAGTTGGAATAATAAAGGCGAAATATTAATCACATTCTTATTTAAATAGTTAAAATTTAAATTAAAGATGTTTTTTAAAATAAAATTTCATATTAAGACATACATTTTGGAAGATCCATTTCACTTTGTTTTAAAGGACTTAAAAAACCTGATCATAGAAAAATGAAGAGCTTTTGAAATCCATTTATAGGTTTTCCATAAACATATATATGCTCTGCGTAGTGTCAGCTTAGGTTAAGGATATGTGTCCATTCTCTCTGGTTTCTCAGATCGCCACGAGGGCAGCACATATGTGTGACCCGACAAGCGTGGATAAGATACAGAGAAAATAAAACATAGCAATGAATAAAAATAAACAGGTGACTGTGTACTTTGTACAACAGCATGTCCCCGAAAGTGGTGATGTGTAGTTTGGGAGCTACCAAATTAGAGTTAAACCTCGTTTTGTGCTGCCGGACTTAGTACCTTTAATAAAACGCTTCATGAATTTCCAAGCTGGGTGGGAGATAGGATAGTCAGCATTTTCCAGAATCGCTTGACCCTGTGGAATCTGTTTCTTTTCTGGTTATCTCATTTGATCAGTATAGCAAGGAACATGCTTTGGGGTGCTTCATTATGGAAGTTTTTCTAGGAAACCCCCAATTAAAGAACAGAGAACCAATTTATATTTGCATGTTGTGAGAAAGGCTTCGTGGAGGAAACAGTTGTTCAGAAAGATGCAAAGCAGGCAAAGGAAGGATCCCAAACATAAACCGTTG